>NC_080390.1:49083304-49261149 GCF_028751815.1 Salvia miltiorrhiza | reverse complement strand
TCATAGACAACTAGTCTGAAAGCTGTTGTCTATTCTCTAATAGACAACGTTTTTCAAAATGTTGTCTATGACCGCCCTAAATAGACAACGCTGATCCAAAAACTATTGTCTATTAGAGAATAGACAACATCTCTTACATCGATTTTCAAAGCTGTTGTCTATGACCGCCCTAAATAGACAACGGTTTTTACTATTTTTCTCTCTATTTTTTTATGAACATCATCAAATTTAATTCATAAAAAAAATACTTAATACTACATCTTAAATTTAAGTTCGTGAAAAAATCTTTAATATGGTATAAAAATCATAAAAAATGAATAAATTATGAAAAAACAAAATTAATTTTTTTTCTTTATTAACATTTTATAATTTTTTATTTATATTTGTGTATGTAAATATTAATTTATTTATTATCACACTTAATACTTTGTAATAATAATAATGATAATGATGATAATATGTAATGTCAATTTTCATTATTAAATAATTTAAATTTATTTAATAACCATAATTATCATTATACTTAATACAAAGTTGAAAATATACGTTTCAAATCTAATATTTTATTAAGTAATTGATATGGATTATTTTATTTTATTATTAAAACATATTTTTCATTTGTTTATATTTTAGTTTAATTAATATTTTTTATTATATAAACATGTCATTTTATTCTACAAAATTAATTCAAACCCTAACTTTTCTACTGCCGCTCACACCTTCGTCGCCGGAAGAATTGCACCTCCTCCGCCGCTATTCTCTCTACAGCGCTAGGCGATTTGTCGGCGCCGCCCCTTCCTCCTTTGCCTCAGTCGATCCGGCACCGCCTCTTCCCCTGCCTCAATCAGTCCGGCGCGAGAAAGCTTTTAAATTATGAGGGATTGGGGTTTGGGTCTTCTCGACCCGACAACCGCCGTTCTAAGCCTCAGGCCTACCCTCATCTCTCAAAAATCGACGGAAAAAAGAAAGCCCCAACTCTTCCTCTTAAATCTGAACTCGTCGCCGCCGTGGTTCCGAAATATCAGGCTACGTTGTCGATCTGGCGAATCCTCTTCCCCTGCCTCAATCAGTCCGGCGCGAGGCGATTCAACGATCAGACGCCGCAATAGCAGGAATCGCGAGCAGACGCGTCACCGCCGCAGGTTAAAATTTTAACCTGCAAACAAACTCCTGTGCATTATATATACAAGAGTATATATATGAATAAATCATATGATACCATCAAAAATCAAAGAAAAAAAAAATCTGTAAATCATGCATGCATGAATGCCACATAGCGAAAATGGGAAATATAGTCATCAACCATGCATGCATAAAAAACAAGCACACGCATTCACACGTGTCGAGCCTCACCTCCCCTCCCCACTTGTATATAAATCCCCCTCTCTTCTCACTTCCATCAACACACAAATACACCTCTCTCTCTCTCGCAGCCATGGCTAACATAGCTATCTCCCTCTCTCTCTGCGTGAGCCTCCTCTTCCTCTTCCATGGCTGCCTTGCTCAGCAGCAGCAGCAGCAGTTCTGGCAGAGCATGCGGTCACAGCAGCAGCACCGCTTCCGCGCCAAGACCCAATGCCAAATCCAGCAGCTCTCCGCCCGCGAGCCCACCTTCCGCTTCCAGTCGGAGGCCGGCGTCAGCGAGTACTGGGACGCCTCCAACGACGAATTCGAGTGCGCCGGCATCGAGTTCGTCCGCCACCAAGTGCAGCCCAAGGGTCTCGTGCTTCCCTTCTACACCAACGCCCCCAGGCTCACCTTCATCGTCGAAGGTGATTTTTTTTTAATCTTGATATTGATTTTTTAAGGCATAATCTTAAATTAACCTTAATTTTTTATCCTATAATTTTTTAGCGTGAATTTGAAAAATTAGATACATGTTTCTTCCAAGCAGAAAATATTTGTGTGTATTGGTTTAGTGGTAGTGTGATTTATGTCTAAGGCTAAAGGTCTCAAGTCTTAGATTTGAATGTGGACACACGTGTAATGAGCTAATTGTTAAAACATGACCGTAATTTTTAGTCTTTTTTAAAAAGAAGACTATATGTTATTGAATTTGAAAATAAGGACTATATATAGCTTCCATCTTTTACATTTACATTCCTATTTCGGGTCGTGATGGAAGCTATAGTCTCTATTTTGATGTATTAAGAGTGTGAACAACGTAGATCAGTATAAATTATACTCCATCCGTTCGCGAAAGAACTTCTTATCTATTTTTGGACTATACCCCACCACTTATAATCCTCATACTTTTCACTTTTCACAACTCTCAATATTATAACACATTTTCACCACTTCCGATACACTCAACTACCTTTTATCCACTCTCAATACAATCAACAATATTTTTTCTTAAAACCCGTGTCACTCCCTCCTAGGAAGTTCTTTCATGGACGGAGGGAGTATTTGTAATTTTTTGAAATTAGGCTAAAAAATTACTCCTTAGAATCAAAATTCGGACTATATATACTTTAAAAATAATTTTTTAAGTATAAATTATATTTGTAATTTTTTGTAATTTTTTTACATTTACACTACTATTCTTCTTGAAATTAATTCCGATTTTGATTAGTAGTTTCTGGTTATTTATATTATGCATTGAAATTTGCAGGTAGCGGAATTTTGGGGACTGTGATTCCGGGATGTGCGGAGACTTATGAATCCGAGGAGTCGGGATCGAGCTCGCGCTACTCCGGAGAGGAAGGCCGGAGGGGCGACCGCCACCAGAAACTCAGGAGGTTCCGCCGCGGCGACGTCATCGCCTTGCCGGAGGGTATCACCACCTTCGTTTACAACGACGGAGACGCCCCATTGACCTACGTGTCGATGATGGACATTGGCAATGACAACAACCAGCTTGATTTCAAATTCAGAGTAAGATACTAATTAATTAAGGGAAAAAAATAGAATCTTCATTTTATAATTATAAATAAAATAATATTTCCTCCGTCTCTAAAAATTATGGCCTTATCATTATATTGGTACCTATTTCAAAATTATGGTCTTTTCTTATTTGAGAATAATATATATGTATGATATTTTGTTGCAGAAATTCCTCCTTGCCGGAAACCCAGAATCCATCGATAGGCCGCAGGGAGAGGGAAGATACATGAGGAGGAGAGGCGAAAAAGAAGCGCAAGAAACACGAAACGTATTCTATGGCTTCGACGAGGAGCTTCTAGCGGAAGCATTCAATGCCGATCCCGAGCTAATGAGGAAGCTGCAGGGTCGGGAGGATGAGCGAGGCATCATTGTCCGAGCCGAGAAACTGAGGATGGTGCTCCCGGAGTGGGAAAGCGAGGACGAGGAGCGTCAAGACCGACGACGAGGCTACTATAACGGGTAATTAGAGATACAAGATACATATATATTTGTTAGGAAATTGATGAACAAATTTATTATAAAGAATTTTTGCAATCAGATTAATCAAACTATTAGTACAAAAATTAACAGTTTAAAATTTGTTTAGGTTATATTATCTTAGGACAGTTTCCAAAAATAAGTCAATTTTTTTGGACAGGTAGAATTGGGACCATTTTATTTCACAATTCAATGTTCGTGGGCCATATTTGGGACATATCAAGCTATTTTGCTTTTAATATGGCTCACGGATATCGAATTAGGCCCAAATGTGACCCCTAGACACCCAAATCTAAAATAAAATGATCAAATTCTATAAATTCTAAAAAAGAAAAAAATTTACAAATTGTCCTAAGATAATGAGCTAAAAATGTTTTAAGCTCCAAAAGAGTAATTAAAAACTATAGCCACAATCATCTGATTAAAGAGAGACTTTGGGTACCTCAGGTTAGAAGAAACCTTCTGCTCATACAAAATCAAGAGGAACTTGGACCACCCGACAAGCGCCGATCTCTACAACCCACGCGGCGGCCGCATCAGCAACGTCAACAGCCAGTCCCTCCCCATCCTCAACTACGTCCAGCTCAGCGCGCAACGAGGGATCCTCTACAAGAACGCCGTTGTCGCGCCCCAATGGTGCACGAACGCCCACTCCGCCATGTACGTGACCCGAGGAAGCGCCCGAGTTCAAGTGGTCGGAACCCAAGGGAGATCCGTCTTCGACGGAGAAGTGAGCGAGGGGCAGCTCTTGATCGTCCCACAAAACTTCGTAGTCGTGAAGAAGGCTAGCCAGGAAGGATTCGAGTGGATCGCGTTCAAGACCAACGACAACGCCATGAACGCCCAGCTCGCCGGCCGGCTCTCGGCCATCCGAGCAATGCCGAACGAGGTTCTGATGAATGCCTTCGGCATTTCGAGAGACGAAGCTAAGAGCTTGAAGTTTGGGAGGGAAGAATCCACTCTTTTTAGCCCATCGCAGAGATATGCATAAATCTGGGTGTAGTGAAATTTTGTGGCAATAAAAGATGCATCTCCTCGTTGTGGAAATGTGTGAATTAACGAGTTTTGTTGAACTATAGTAGCGCAATAAAAGAATGTTACTGAAATTAGAGAAGAATGGTGATTTCGCGATTTTAATTTTTACATAACTTGATAATAAAACCACTTTAAAATAATGAAGATAAATCTTTGCCATTAGTTAATATAAAAAATAAAAATAAAGCCACACACTCTTTTTAATTAATGCAAAAGGAGTAAAAGATGTGAAACATGTGAAAATATATATTTCTACCCTATAAAACTTGTAAAAAGTGGGGGAAAATGGTGAAAATATATGTTTTCCACTCTTTTCCATCAACGAGAACGTGCCCCTAAAAGAAAAGGAGAAAAAGATGATAGAAAGAAGAAAACAAGGATATAAAAGTTATGCTTAATAATGCTAGAACTTGTAAGATTCTAATTGTGATGCAAATTGAAACTTTGTTTTAATGTTATATGATATGATGCATTAATTGATAATTTGATATGATGCTCTTTGCTTATTTATCGCCTCGAAGTTGGATGGATTATTTAAACATCCTCTACTCATACCATTCTTATCTATCTTATCCACTAAATCAAACTTCCCTTTAAAGCATTCTCAGGGCTGTATTAAAAGCTCAAATTAAAATAGAACTAGAAACACACCAAAAAAAAAAGGAAAAGAAAAGCAAGAAAGAAAAAGTGCTCTGCCCAGAAAATTCAAATTGTAGTTTCATTACTACTTTCGTCTATGCAAAATGAAGTCTTGTTACTACTTTCATCTGTTTATAAAAACAAGGAAAAACATGCAATTGATAAAGTAAAACCAAATATCCTGTCCTGCCAGTTAGAACATATACTCTGATGAAAAGTAAAATTGCTGATTTATCTTTTCATAGCTATAGATACAAAGTATGACAATAATCACAACAAGAACATATAGAAACTTACAAAAATTAAAAGGACAAAACGAATACACGACACATTAATAATTTAATTCTATTTAGATCTTAGTCTTCATGGCATGAAAGATTATCAGCAGAGTATAAGCAAAAAATTTATCAGGAGAAAATGAAATTAAAAGGGATAATTCCATCGATACCACTTAGAATGTAGCGAACGAGAAGTCAATCGAATCTATTGCGACTGAAGTTGTCGAACACCTATAGTTGTTCTGCCCCTTCCATAGCCAACACCGGCGGTAAAACTGATTACCTCCACCGCCTACCGTTTCCTCATCATCGTCGACAACTGAATCGCTGATCGTCGAATGAGTTTCGATCTGAACAACTCCGCCCTTTGATCCCCTTGCCTTGTTCAAAGCAGAAACCCTTTGCCCTTTCACTAGTTTCTATATCTAGTTATGTAATGGAGGGGCTGAAATTATAGAATTTATCGGTGTGGAGATAATCGATTTCACAAAAATTTGGGGAAGTTTTCATTGTGTTGGTAGTGAAATTGAAGAGTGAAGAAAACCTTTAACTCGTTGCTTTGGGAAAATAGAGGCATAGCATGAGCAGTTTTTTCTATAAAAAAATAAAAATAAAAATTAAGATGATAAATTTTGGTGGGAGAGTTCGCGCCTTGGAACTTTTGTTCAATATGTTTTACATTTTTCTTTTTCATCATTATTTTTCGTTGATTAATTTAAAAGAATGAAGGGCGTATATCTTATACTATGATTCATGGGACGTGCTGCAATGTCTTAATTGACCAACTATTTCCACACAAACATTTTTATGTCATAATAGTGTTACCATTTATCAATATATAAAGCATGTTGTCGTAATAGAGCATTTATCATGACATATTTCCAATAGTGTCATAAAAAGGGTGTAGTTATAGGTCATTTTTGTTGTAGTAGTAACCCGTCGCCCACTCAACATCTAAAAAGATTTGGACCGAGCTCAACTCCACCAAAGGAAGCCAACCACCCCAATCCCTGCCGCTAGCGCACCAAACGGCAGAAAAAAGATCGAGGAGATCATCCAAACCACATGTTAATTTTTATTATTGTCGTTTAAATATATATATATAGGGGAGGGCTAGAATAAAAACACTCTTAAGTGTATAAAATATAAATGATTTTCAGCCCTTAGATCATCAAGATCTACAGTTGATTCGTAACCATTTTGGATGAATTCGTGGTCCTAGGTTCGAATCCCAAAGATAACAAAAATTTATTTTTCACAATTCATAACCATGTTGGATGAATTCGTAACCCTATTGGATAAAATTCGTACATTAAAAAACGTTTATATTTATATTTTAAGAAGTGTTTTTACTGTAGTCCTCCCATATATATATATATATATATATATATATATAGGGAGAGGTTCAGGAAAGAACCATAAATAAAAAAAGAACGGAGAACCATTTTTAGCCATTCGATCATCAAGATCTACGGTGGATACATCATCTTGTTGGATGAATGCAGATCCTGGGTTCGAATCCTGAAGGGAGCAATTTTTTTTTATTTTTTTGAGTGCATTAATTTTAACAGCGAATGCATTAATTTTTACAATGAATGCATTACATTTGATGGTTCTCCCGTTCTCACAAATAATGTAGTTCTCTCTAGAACCACACCCTATATATATATATATATATATATATATATATATATATATATATAGGGAAAGACTAAAATAAGAACACTTCTTAAAATATAAATTAGGAACCATTTTCAGCCCTTAGATCATCAAGATCTACGGTTGATTCATCACCTTGTTGGATAAATTCATGGTCCTGAGTTCGAATCCCAAAGGTAGAAAAAAATTATTTTTCGCAATTCATGCCTTTATACAGTTTATTCATGCGTGTTATACATAAAATTCATGCATTTTTGCTGGTTCGTAATTCTTAAAATAAGGGTGGTTTATTGAATAACCGCCCCCTATATATATATATATATATATATATATATATATATATGGTTGGGTTCCAGTGGATCCCTATGCTTATAATAGATCCGTAGATCCAAATCTAGACCACACATTTATGACATGTGGCGCATCAAGATGGTGACACGTGGCAAGACATTTCAAGGCAAAATCTGGAGAGGGGTAAAATTGGAATGTAATTTTCGAAAAAAAAAAAAAATTAGATTTTCTCAAAATACGTATATTTTAGATGCATAAAGTTTCATACGAGAATGCATGAACTTTCATATAAAAATGCATAAAGTTTCATATAAAAATGCATAAGATTTCACCCCACCCCAACCCCACCCCCCACACCCCCTACCCCCCCACCCACCCCCTACCCCCCACCCCCCACTCCCCCAAAAAAATTTTTTCTTTTTTAAAAAAAACTGATTTTCTGACCACTGACCCACCCCTACCCCCCACCCCCCCACCCCCCCATAAAATTTTTTTTGAAAATCAGTTTTGAAAAAAATAAAAAAAATTTGGGGGGGGGGGTGGGGGATGGGGGGTGGGGGTGGGCCAGCAATCAGAAAATCAGTTTTTGAAAAAAAAAAAAAAAAATTTTTTTGGGGGGGGGGGGGGGGGGGGGGGGCAGGGGCAGGGGTGGGGTGGCGAAACTACCAGATTTATTAAAATGAAATGCATTTTTTGTATAATTTAATGCATTTTTATGTGAAAACTTTATGCATTTTTGTTTGATTTTATATGCATGTGAAACATGCCTATTTTTGGGGGGTGGTAATGGGGAGGGTTGGGGGGTGGTGTGGGCTGGATTGGGGGGTGGTATGGGCCATGGGGTGGGGTGGTGAAAATACCAAAATTGGAAAAATTAAATGCATTTTTCTGTTCAAAGTTATGCATTTCATGTGAAAACTTTATGCATCTTTGTGTGAAACTATATGCATCTAAAATATATCTATTTTGAGAAAATCTAAAAAAAATATACTTCCTCCGTCCGCCAAAAGTATTCCACAATTACTATATTTGGCGTCCGCAAAAAGTATTCCACTTTCCTTTTTAAGTCATGGTCCCACCATCCACCTTTATATTTTATCCTTACAAACACTCTTTATTTACAAAAAACCCATCTCAAATTCAATCTCAACCACACATCTCATAAAGTGGTGGGACCCTTTCTCCACTACATCAACATCATCACACATTTTATTAAACTCCGTGCCCGGCCAAAGTGGAATACTTTTGGCGGACGGAGGGAGTATATTTTTTTAATTATTAAATCCGAAAATTACATTCCAATTTTACCCCTCCAGATTTTGCCTTGGAATCCTTGCCACGTGTCACCATCTTGATGCGCCACATGTCATAAATGTGTGGTCAAGATTTGGATCTAGGGATCTATTATAAGCATTGGGATCTATATGATCTCATTCATATATATATATATATATATATATACATGGATCACATTTGTTCTTTTATAAGAACATTAATTGGGCGGTAAAAACTCATTTATATCTCTAATCTAGATCTATATCTATCTATACTATATTAAAAAGAGTTTTCAATTTCAAATTGATTTCAAATCAATTTCAAAATTGAGTGGCAATTTTGTAGTTAGAATAAAATTGAAGGTTGATTTATAAGCTATACATATTTTTTTCTTTTTCTTTAACTTCTTATTTTTCTATTTTATTTCTTTTTTAAAATTATGAAATTCGACAAATTATAAAATATTTGATATGCATATCAAATTAAAAATCGTGACAAGAGTTTTAATTTGATATATGTTATGTAAATATTGGATTAAAAATATACAAATTATATTTATTTAAAGATTAAAACTTAAGAAAATTCTCTCACCTCTCTCCTCTTTTTTTTTTTTGAATAAACCTATTTTTTTCAATTATCTTTTAACTTATATTGTTTTATTTTTTAACAATATCATTTTTTATTCATATGACTTATTCTTTATTATTTTATATTAAACTAAAATATATTTATCTTAAATTATAGTATTTTTAATTATATTTAGAATTTTTATATAATAATCAAATGATAATAAATTTTATATATAATAAAATATAAAAATATTTTTTGTGCAACGCAAATGCTAGTCTATACTATATTAAAAAGATAGTTTCCAATTTGAAATCAATTTAAAAATTGAGTGGTAATTTTGTAGTTATGTTTAATCTATATTTTTATTTTTATTTTTCATTTCTTTAACTTCTTATTTGTTGTTTTATTTCTTTCCAGAATTGTGAAATTCGATTAATTATAAAATATTTAAGGGTAAATATCATGAAAACTCCTGAACTATACCCACTTTATCAAAAATACTCTGAAACTTTCGAAATGTTTTCTAAACCCTCAAACTATCAGGTTTTTATCAAATATATCCTGCATCTATTTTTCGGTTACCAGAAACGTGATGTGGCTCGCCAGATGCCACAATGTAATTTATATTCTATTTTTTTTAAATGACATGGAAAAAATAACTTCGTTTTGTACCATATTCTACCGTGTTTATCCTTAATTCTACGTTATTAGCGTGAATTTCAAACATGATATGAGTGAATTTTGAATTTCAGAGTGAATTTTTTTAAATGATATTGTACGAAACGACGTCATTTTTGCCATTGCATTAAAAAATATATATATAAGTTACATTGTGGCATCCGGCGAGCCACACACGTATTTGGTGACCGGAAAATAGATGCGGGATATATTTGATAAAAATCTGATAGTTTGAGGGTTTAGAGAACATTTTGAAAATTTCAGGGTATTTTTGATAAAGCGGGTATACTTCACGGGTTTTCATGATATTTACCCCAATATTTAATATGCGCGCATATCAAATTAAAGATCACGATAAGAGCTTTAATTTAATATATTTTATATAATTATTTGATTTAAAATGTACAAATTAAAATTATTTAAATATTAAAATTTTATAAATTTCTCTCTCCTCTCTCATCTTTTTTTTTAAATGTATTTTTAATTATTTTTTATTAGTATTTTTTTAACTTATTTAGTTTTTGCTTTTCATAATATCAAATTTTATAATTGTAAATTCTTATTATTTTTTATTTTTTTAATATTCAATTCAAATATATATATATAGTTAAAATTAATTTTTATTATATTTATGAGTATGATAATTAAATTAGTATTAATTTTTATATAAATATAAAAAATTAAAAAATATTTTCTCATGCATTACATAGGATGCAAATGCTAGTTAAAAAATAAATTTCTATTTGCCCTTAAATATTTATCCATTAAATAAACTCCTACTCTGCTTTTTGGACAATTATACCATCTCTTATTTCCGAAACAGATAGTGACAGGGTGGACGAAAACTTTGTTGTTGAACCTCCCGATATGTCTCTAAATGAAATTGGGGAGGTTAGTGCAGAGCGTCTGAATGCGGATGGGGCTGATGATTTTCAGGAGGATCATTGCATCACTAAGCGACATGATTTATCGGCTGGTAAGGGAGCTACGACTTTCATAGGAGATGAAGACTTCGGGAGTAGCAAAGGTCAGCATGGGGAAGAGGTTGTTACTTCTCCAAATATGCAGTCGGAGGATATTGATGAGTTACAGGTTCAGAAAGCAGCTGCCATGAATACACAACGGGATAAGGACCCTACTCCTGATTTGAATGATAGGACGGAGTCTCAGGGGATCATTCCGGATCAAGAGGATATTGCTAATCGTATTAGCAGGCTCGAGGCGCAGGTTAGTCAAGGGATGGAATTGCTCGTTGAGCAAGTTCCACCTAAGCGTGGACCGGGTCGTCCTAAAAAGGGTATGGAACGTTCGCGCGTGCCACTGAATCCGAATCCGGTTGATTACATAAAAAGTCGTTTAAGAAATGCGGAGGAACAGGGATATAAGCCGAGGGACTTTGTGATTGATCATAGCAACAATAGTGCTATGCATGCTATGAACAATATCGCGCACGGCCGTTGGTCGGATGAAATGGAGTTGGACGACTTTCATTCCAACAAGGATTTTCCTTATTGATTTTGTTGCCAAGTGTTGTCTTTTGACTTAAGCTGTTCTATGCGTTGATGTTTTTGTTTTACGAGCTCTTTTCGAGTCTCGGGCCCTAAGTTTGCTTTCTTGTGCCTTCAAGGGTTTTTTTTTTTTCCTTTTTATATAAAACTCTATTTAATAATTCATGGGTGCCACCCCACTACACATTTATCACTTTTATATTTTATATTTAATTCCTTTTACCACTCATGGGCCCACCCTATAATGCATTTATTACTTTTATATTATATACTTACTACTTTTTACTACTCATGGGCTCACATCAAATGAGAGTTTATTTCGTAAACGGAGAGAGTATTAAAAAGGGAGTTTCCAATTTGAAATCAATTTCAAATTAATTGCAAAATTGAGTGGCAATTTTGTAGTTATAATAAAATTGAAGGTTTATGTTTAAACTATATATTTTTCCTTTTATATTCATTTTCTTTAACTTCTTATTTGTTGTTACATTTCTTTCCAAAATTGTGAAATTTCGTTAATTATAAAATATTTAATATGCATATCAAATTAAAGATCACGACAAGAGCTTTAATATGATATATTTTACGAAAATATTTTACTGAAAATGTAAAAATTAAATTTGTTTAAATATTAAAGTTTTATAAATTTCTCTCTCATCTCTCATCTTTTTTGAATAAATATATTTTTAATTCTTTTTACTTAGTATTTTATTTTAATTTTTTGACTTATTTTTTTGTTTTTGTTTTCCATAATATCAAATTTTATAAATTTGAATTCTTTTTTATTTTTTCAATATTCAATTAAAATTAATTTTTTTATTATATTTATAAGTATAATAATTGAATTAGTATTAATTTTATATAAAATATAAAAATTAAAAATGTTTTCCCGTGTATTGCACGTGATGGATGCAAATGCTAGTCAGTTTAAAAGGGCACTTCCAATTTGAAATCAATTTTAAAATTAAGTGGCAATTTTGTAATTATAATTAATAAAATTGAAGGTTTATTTATAAATTATATATTTTCTTTTTATTTTCTTTTTCTTTATCTTTTTGTTTGTTTGTTTTATTTCTTTCTAAAATTGTGAAATTCGACTAATTATAAAGTAATTAATATGCGTATCAAATTAAAGATCACGATAAAAGCTTTAATTTGATATTTCATGTAAATATTTTATTTAAAATTTAAAAATTATACTCCATCCGCCCCACGAATCTTGACACGTTTGGTTTTGGCACGGAAATTAAAGAATTGTTGATTAATATTTTAAGTGTGTAGTTAATAAAGTATAAAAGTGATAAAGTAGGAGAGAGAAGATAATAAAAGTGATAAAGTATGAGAGATAGAAAGTAATAGAAATGATAAAGTAGGATAGATAAGGTAATTTGGAAATGTGTCAAGATTCGTGGGACGGAGGAAGTATTTATTTAAGATTAAAATTTAAAAAATTATCCTCTCATCCTTTTTAAAATAAATCTATTTTTAAATTCTTTGATTTTATTTTTATTTAATTTATTATTTTTTCTTTTCATAATATCAAATGTTATTATTGTGAATTTTTTTAATATTCGGCTCAAATATATTCAGTTAAAATCAAATTTTTTATTATACACATAAATATGATAATTGAGTTAGTATCAATTTTATATAAATATAAAAATATAAAAACGTTTCCCGTACATTGCACGTGGTGCAAATGCTAGTTTATGTTCAAAAGGAGGTGAAATTAAAGCCTCTCAACGATGATGAACTTTGCCAAAATAATGTAGTTTTGCTTTTGCATATTCTAATAGCATAATTAGTAAATGACGTTGTACTTGCGAGTTGCGCCTATTCAACATTCGTGTTACGGCCTTATTCAGAATTAAAATAATTTTAAGTATAATTATATAATATCTTAATATATCTTTTTTTATGGATATTTTTTAGGGAAAATTGCCCCTAAATACACAAACTTTGCCGAAAATCCATTTTTGACGCGATTCCAGGATTTTACATTTTAATACACCAATTTAAGAAGCTGTTCAATTTTGACGCAATTTTGAATTTCGGCGACCGGGGTATTGACGTGGCAGCTGGAATCGCCACGTCACACACACACACACACACACACTCCACCCTCTCTCTCACACCCCACTCTCTCTCTCTCTCTCCACACGTCAGCTTCCCCCCACCCCCCGGTCGGACCCTTCCCCTCCCCTAGAACCGCGTCGCACCCGCCGCCACTTCCCTCACCGGCTTCCCCCACCACCATCACTCTCTCTCACCGCCTCTTCCACCGCCGCCCCTGCTCTCCCCACCACCACACCTCTTCCTCCACCGCCTTTCCCCACCACCATCACAGATCCGTCGCCCCTGCTCTTCCCCACCACCACACCTCTTCCTCCACCGCCTTCCCCACCACCGTACTCCCCACGACTCTCTTCCTCCACCGCCCTTCCCCACCAACAAAATCGACAAGGGATTAGGGCTCGATTTCTCCTCAAATCCAAAACCCAAAACCCGAATTCACCTCTGCAATTCCCCGATTCAGTACTCCGACAACGCGTTTCTGAGGACCACGACCCCGATTCGGTACTCCGACGATGGGCTCGGCGGTTGTGGGGGAAGTGGCGGCGGGTGGTGGGGGAAGAAATAGGGTCCGACGCGGTGGGAGAAGGGGGAGCGTCCGATCGGGGGGGTGGGGGGTGGGGGGAAGCTGATGTGTAGAGAGAGAGAGATGTTAGAACCGGGTACACGATCGAGATATTACAAAATAAATATTTTGAGATATTACAACTCAAAATAATTGAAAATATTACAAAGAAAATAATTTGAGAAATTACAACTCAAATAATTGTATACAACTGAAATATACTGTATAAATAAATTATACGTATAAACTAAGTCGAGTCGAGATGAATCTCTTCCCGCAAGAAGATTATCGCCCCGGTAGTGCTCTTCGGTTTGGCGTATCTTCCCCAAAGGTAAAACGACTTCGTCTCGGCGGATGTAGCACCACAATCCGGCGAGCTCCGGCGAACTGAATAAGGATCGAAAACTGAGCTAGAGGTGGAATGCAGAATGCAGACTATTTTGTGAGTTGTGAGTTGTGAGTTTTCAGAGTGAATTCTAAAGCTCACCACACACCCATATTTATAGGTGTTAAACCGAGTGTGAACGGATCGGCAGTCAACTCCGGCGGCTGCGGTAGGTGGCCGCAATCGTTGAACGCAGAAGTTGAAACAGTCAATTCCGGCGGCTGCGGTAGGTGGCCGCAATCGTTGAACGCAGAAGTTGAAACTGATTTTCCCTTTTCAACATCCAAACTTTGACATATAATATCTCACTCACCGGAAATCGATTTTGAGACTTCAAGTATATCACGTTGATCTACTCGAGATGTAGATTAACATCCAATTATTATTTTAATTAAATAATAAATATTTAATTAAATAATAATTTTCAGATATGGCATAAAACCATATTTCCAACAATCCCCCACATGAGTGAGAAATCAGTATGCGAATGTATGCAGACATTTAGCTCAGTTCTCTTAAGTAACAACATTGCATTTGGAAAGGTAGCTTGTGGCTTTGAACCTGCCATAGTCAATATTATCGAGTATACCGGCGGCCTAGTGGATATGGTTCCTTGAACTAGTCCTCCTCGGTGTATACTAAGTCAACAATATTGACACAATATTGTTTCAATCCTTATTCGTTCTCACGTTTGTGTCCATTACAGGCCTTGGAACACCTCTTTGGATTCATAAGTGTTTCAATCGAAGCGGCCCCACTTCACACTTACATAGGTGACTCTTAACTCAAGTATCCTGCTATACTTGTCCTCTTCGAGGAGTTCTAGAGTCATTAAAAGTCAAAGACTTAACCTCACCACGTGCAGGTTTCCGAACACTCACTGTTCTACAAGGAATAGGCAATTCGAGTGTTCAACACACGGATTTTCATAGCTTAGTTGTCCCATTGAACCAAGTTCTTGGGATCCTCCAGTCATCATGGTTGGGTTGCCACTATGATTATCCTTAATTTGTGGACTTCAAACCCATTCCCCCTAACAGTTTATACATCTGATCTCGATGGATACTTTTTGTCAAAGGATCAGCTATGTTATCAATTGATCTTATATAATCAATTGTGATAACTCCACTAGTGATCAGATGTCTCACGGTATTATGACGTCGACGAATATGTCTCGACTTACCGTTATACAAATGGTTTTGTGCTCGTCCGATAGCAGCTTGACTATCACAATGAATTATTACGGACGACACAGGTTTCGACCAACATGGAATATCCTCGAGGAAATTTTTAAGCCACTCGGCTTCTTCACCAGCTTTATCCAAAGCTATGAATTCTGATTCCATGGTCGATCTAGCAATACATGTTTGCTTCTTGGATTTCCAAGACACAGCACCACCCCCCACAGTGAATACATAACCGCTCGTTGAAAACGAGTCTTTGGCATCAGATATCCAATTTGCATCACAGTACCCTTCAAGTACAGAGGGTTCCCTAGTATAATGAATCGCATAGTTTTGAGTATATTTCAAATATCTCAAAACCCTTTCAAGAGCTTTCCAATGTTCATTACTAGGGTTAGCTGTAAAGCTGCTCAACTTGTTGACCGAGCATGCTATATCGGGACGAGTGCAATTTGTTAGATACAACAAGCTCCCAATAATCTTCGCATATTCTATCGCGTCAACAGGTTCTCCTTTGTGTACACTCAAATGCACACTAGGTTCCCATGGTGTCTTAGCTATTGGCTTGTCAAAAGCGTTGAATTTCTTTAACACTTTCTCAACGTAGTGAGATTGTGTTATAATAATACCATCAGGTCTTCTTAGAATTTTAATTCCAAGGATAACATCAGCTAAGCCCATATCTTTCATGCTAAAATTTTTACTTAGCATGCCTTTGGTTTCTTGAATCACTCGGGAATTACTTCCCATGATGAGCATGTCATCTACATAAAGACAAACAATAACATATCCGTTATTAGAATTCTTAATGTAGACACATTTATCGCACTCATTGATTCTGAATCCATTTGACAACATTACACTGTCAAATTTTAAATGCCATTGAAGCGGTGCTTGCTTCAACCCATATAAAGACCTTTGAAGTTTGCATACTTTGTGCTCTTGCCCAGGTACTACAAACCCTTCAGGTTGCTTCATATATATTTCATCTTCCAACTCGCCATACAAGAACGCAGTTTTCACATCCATTTGGTGAATCTCGAGATTGTGCAAGGCAGCAATAGCGAGAAGCATCCGAATAGATGTTAGTCTGGTCACAGGTGAATAGGTATCGAAGAAATCGTACCCTTCTTTCTGCCTGAAACCTTGAACGACAAGTCGGGCTTTGTACTTATCTATAGTACCATCAGATTTGTACTTCTTCTTTAGGATCCATTTGCATCCTAAAGCTTTACTTCCAGGTGGTAGATCCACTAACACCCAAGTATGATTCTGCATAATGGAATCAATCTTAATATCGATGGCTTCTTTCCAGAGAGCTGCATCTGAGCCAGACATAGCTTCTTTAATCGTCACCGGTTCGCCATCTAGCATCAAGACAACATAATCCGGTCCATAGACATTAGCTTTTCTAACTCGTTCCCCACGTCTCGGTTCTACATCCATAGGTTTAGACCTTGGTCTTTTCCTATTAGGTGGTACATGATTAGAACCCGTGGCATCATCTACTTGAGTAGAATTACTAGCTACTTCCATAGGTTTAGAACCTGTAGCATCACCATCAACTCCATCATTAGAGTTCGATGTACCTTTATCCTTGTTAGGATAGATATTTTCAAAGAATATAGCATTCCTTGATTCTATCGTTGTCCCAACATGTATATCAGGTATCTCCGATCTGTGCACTATAAAACGATAGGCACTGCTATTAAGTGCATAACCAATGAAGATACAATCCACCGTTTTAGGTCCTATTGTAACTTGCTTTGGTAAAGGCACTTCTACCTTGGCTAAACACCCCCACACTTTGAGGTATTTATACGAAGGTTTCCTTCCTTTCCATAGCTCATAGGGAGTTACATCTTTCCCTTTGAGTGGAATCTTGTTCAAGATATAGTTGGCCGTTAAGACAGCTTCCCCCCACATGTTCTGGGGTAATCCCGAACTAATCAACAAGGCATTCATCATCTCCTTAAGAGTTCGATTCTTGCGTTCAGCAACGCCGTTAGATTGTGGTGAATAAGGAGCCGTCGTTTGATGGATTATACCACTTTCGTTGCATAATTCAGCAAACGGAGCTACATATTCTCCACCTCTATCACTTCGAACCATCTTAATTCGACATCCAAGTTGATTCTCGGCTTCATTTTTGAAGTTTATAAAAGCTTCAATAGCCTCATCTTTACTTTTCAATAAGTAAAGGTGACAATACTTTGTGCAATCGTCTATAAAGGTGATAAAGTACTTCTTGCCACCTCTAGTTTGCACGAACTTTAAATCACAAACATCGGTGTGAATAAGTTCCAAAGGTTGAGTGCTCCTTTTTACCGATTTAAACGGTAACTTAGCCATTTTGGCTTCAACACAAACTTCACATTTTTCTTGTGAGTTGTATTCATCAACTTTTAGTAAATTTATTTTTACTAATCTCTTTATAGCATTTAGATTAACATGTCCAAGTCTACAATGCCATAAATCAGAACACTCAATCAAGTAAGCAGAAGAAGTTGATGCATCTTTATTGATTTTAGCCTTGGCCGGCTTACAAGCTCTTACACCAAGTTTGAAAAGTCCTTCGGAGGCATAGCCTTTCCCTAGGAACTTTCCCCACTTGCGTATTACAACATAGTCAGATTTGAAAAACAATTCAAAATCCTTATTCGTAAGCCTAAAGCCCGAAATTAAATTCTTTCGGACAGTTGGAACATGTAATACGTCTTTTAATGTGATCTCCACGCCCGACGTGAGTTGAAGAATCACATCTCCCATGCCAAGGACTTGGGATGTCCGCTCGCTAGCCTCCATTATCGTTTTGTTTTCCACTTCCTTGTAGTTGTGGAACAACTCACGATTTATGCATATATGGACGGTAGCGCCGGTATCCACGAACCAAGCGTTCGGGTTGTCCACATGATTCACCTCGGAGATCATGGCAGCAAAGTCATCGTGGTTCCAATCGTCGAAGTCCTTCTCGACGTTGTTCACGTTGCTCTTTGCCTTCTTCCGCTTCGGCTTGCGGCAATCTTTAGCCATGTGACCTTGTTTGTCACAATTAAAACATACACCATCAAACTTTGATGGTTGACTACCGCCTTGTTTCCCTTTACCCTTATTATTAGGGTTAGGGCGACCACGTTTATTGGAGGGACCGCCTTTCTCGGTGAGATTGGCCTTTGCCTCCATCGGAGCTTTTCCCTTTTGATCACGACTTCTCACGTGATCCTCCATTTGAAGCTTGGATATTAATATCGGCACGGACATCTCCGAGCGCTCATGCTTCAAAAGGTTTTGAAATTTCCTCCAACTAGGAGGTAATTTCTCTATGATGATTGCAACGAGCAATGCATCCGCCAAGGGCATCCCTTCGGCTTGAACCTCATGTGAAAGATTTTGGAATTCTTCCACTTGGTCCATCAATGGCCGGGAGTCGACCATTTTGTATTCCAACCATTTGGCGACAATATACTTGGTAGTATTTGCCTTGTCCACTTGATATTTCAAATCAAGGGCCTCCCACAATTGTTTCGCGGTTTCATGAACCTTGAAAACACGGTAGAGCCGTTCGTCCAGAGACATGAGAACGGTGTTACGGCACAAGTAGTCGCCGCGGCACCAGTTCAAATATCCGGCAAGAATTTCTTGGCTCGTCTCCCCTTCACTCGGGGTTGGAGGTTTATCCTCCATCAAGAATCCGGCAAACCCCACGGTTGTGAGGTAGAATAGCATCTTTTCTTGCCAATATTTAAAATTCTTGCCCGAGAACGTTAATGGTTTCTCAGCAAGACCAATAGTTCTGGATGTTTGCAATGGGGCCATGGTTGACGTTGAAGCGCCCATTGATGCAAACGAGGAAAACATTGACGACGTGGTTGAACCGATGGTTGCAGAGGTGGTGGCGCCGTCCATATTGACGTCGGTGTGAGCCATTTCTCGAACGTGTATCAACGGCAGAGAATTAATCTTCTTGCGATTGTTAGAACCGGGTACACGATCGAGATATTACAAAATAAATATTTTGAGATATTACAACTCAAAATAATTGAAAATATTACAAAGAAAATAATTTGAGAAATTACAACTCAAATAATTGTATACAACTGAAATATACTGTATAAATAAATTATACGTATAAACTAAGTCGAGTCGAGATGAATCTCTTCCCGCAAGAAGATTATCGCCCCGGTAGTGCTCTTCGGTTTGGCGTATCTTCCCCAAAGGTAAAACGACTTCGTCTCGGCGGATGTAGCACCACAATCCGGCGAGCTCCGGCGAACTGAATAAGGATCGAAAACTGAGCTAGAGGTGGAATGCAGAATGCAGACTATTTTGTGAGTTGTGAGTTGTGAGTTTTCAGAGTGAATTCTAAAGCTCACCACACACCCATATTTATAGGTGTTAAACCGAGTGTGAACGGATCGGCAGTCAACTCCGGCGGCTGCGGTAGGTGGCCGCAATCGTTGAACGCAGAAGTTGAAACAGTCAATTCCGGCGGCTGCGGTAGGTGGCCGCAATCGTTGAACGCAGAAGTTGAAACTGATTTTCCCTCTTCAACATCCAAACTTTGACATATAATATCTCACTCACCGGAAATCGGTTTTGAGACTTCAAGTATATCACGTTGATCTACTCGAGATGTAGATTAACATCCAATTATTATTTTAATTAAATAATAAATATTTAATTAAATAATAATTTTCAGATATGGCATAAAATCATATTTCCAACAAGAGAGAGGGTGGAGTGTGTGTGTGTGTGACGTGGCGATTCCTGCTGCCACGTCAATATCCTGGTCGCTGGAATTCAAAATTGTGTCAAAATTGAACAACTTCTTAAATTGGTGTATTAAAATGTAAAATCCTAGAATCGCGTCAAAAATGGATTTTCGGCAAAGTTTGTGTATTTAGGTGCAATTTTCCCTATTTTTTATGTGATTTTATTTTTGTTATATAAGAATAAATAATTTCATAAAATAATGAAAACTGTATAATAAAACCTGAGGATCCGAAGCAAAATGAATATGCGCATATGCAATTAAGCGTGGGAAGGTGAGTGATTAATTAAGCAGCAAGAGTGAGGAGGTCCAACGCTTTCAAAAGGGTGTCCCTAAACCTGCCTAAATCAAGATTAACATCTTGATTATCCAAAAACACATGTTTACAAACATCAAATCCTCTCTTATGACAAAATTGGACAGGGTTTGTGTATACTTGACTCTGGGCACCATATTTCCCTAACAACGAGCTCTCGTTCAGCCTCACCTTATACTCCAAATACTTCAACTTCATCTCCTCCTCCGCCGACCCGTAGCATTGCTTCGCGAAATTATGCAGCCCCACCGGCGTTATTTGGATCACAACTGCAATAACAAATACCACCTTTACTATCTCAATCAAACAAATTAAATCAACTCCCACACTTAATTTACCGCCATTCTCAGGCAGAAAAACCATGTTGGTCAGCCCAGCTCCATGCACTCCTACCATGACGTCCACGGAGTTGACAATTTTGGCGACGGACTCGATTTCCCCTCTCAAATCTTGTGCCACGCACTCAAACCCTAGGCTTCGAGCGAGCTCAACCACCTCGACCTCGTTGCTCAACCGCCGCGACCTGGCTCTGGAAATGATGAGCATCCGAGGCCGATAGTGGCCGCGCACGGACTCCCTCTCCAAGGAGTAGGCGCTGCGTAGAAGCTTCGTGAAGTTTCGAGCGGAAAAGCTCGAAAACGGGGAGGGATCGATGGATAGATCGGTTGTGTGAGCTCTGAGGCCGACGATCATTCCCGGGAAGCACAGAGTTTGATTCTGCGCGTCGATGTCGACGACGTCGTATTTGGAGAGTCTTTGTAGGGTTTTGGTGTGCTTGGAAGTGAGGCGAGAATCGTGGTTGGTCACGAGGAAGATGACGTGGCGGTTGAAGCGGTGGGAGGTGGCGAAGAGCGGGACGAGCACGTCGGCGATGCTGTGGAAGTGGTTTCCGGCGTGTGCGCCGGTCGAGAAGAGGATGGCCGGGGCGGCGAGGGTTTGGGTGCAATGAGGGAGTTTGTCTGCCTTGATTTGGAAAGCGGAGACGGTGGTCATGGCGGCGGCGTCGTATTTTCGTGGGTAGGGTTTTATTTTGATGGAGGTCAGGTGGTTTGAAGGTGGTATGAAAATGGTGGAAGAGGCGCCGTGGATGCGTACGTCGCCGTTTAATTCGTACACGTCGGATCTAGAGTTGGAGTAGTTGAAGATGTCACAATCTGCACGGAAATAAATCAAGAGGAAGGATACTCATTTTTCAAAATAACATAAAAGATCGAGAAAATGGAGTATCTTTCAAAGGTCATACATATTTTTGCAAACGACATTTAAAATCGGTTAATAAAGTAACATCTTCATGCTGTAAAGTAATACTCACTCTATTTCACTCTAATAAGTTCACTTTTTTTGGGTACGAAAATTAAAAAACTTATTTTTTGAAGAGAAAAATGGTGTGGTTCATATATACATTTTTTTTACTCAAAATAAAAAACGAACCTATTCTAATGGAACGTCCCAAAAAGGAAAACAAGCTTATTAGAGTGCGACGAAGAGAGTAAAATATAACATGATTCCAAATAAAATTTGAAATGTAAAACTTAAAATGTAAATTAGGTATTTTAAAAAAATAATAATAAAAGGAACTTACTAATTGGAGGGCGACGGAAATAGGGCTTAAAAACGGCGGTAAAGTTGAGTGCCATAATAATCATACATATAATTGCTGCAAATGCTAATTTTTTCTGCTGCTGCCGACGATAACTCCTAACAATTATCTTCTCAGCGCCCATTGTTACCTAACTGCAGATACATATATTTACAGATAATTGATACACACATTATCAAAATAAATTGAATTTCGTTCAATTTTGCTAAGCGTTTATTAGATCTACAATGATTGAAACTTTAAAACAAAAGGGAAAAACGGATAGAGAGATGATAAGTAATAAACTGAAACAAATTGACTTAATGTATATATCATTCCACAATACTTACCTGTCATGTCATCTAGCAGGATCGATGTGTATTCCAAACAATTGTGATAAAAAAAAAAACTACAATAATTATATATCATCAACTATGAACATGCCAATTTTCTTCTTATAAACGTGAACATATATATATATATTTATGAATATCTATGTTATTATCTGTATTAACTTACATCTTATTTTATAATGGAGTTGTTATAGAGGGCCAGTTCAATTTGCGCGGTTACTGTGCCAATTTGGGAAATTAATTAGCTCAAAGTTAATAGAAGAAAGAAGGCTAGAAAGGTAATTTAATGTTAGAATCGAATCGATATTGATAATATTACCATATTTATATGATTGCAACGAGCCGTTTTTGATCAGTTAGTGACATTTCTTATTTCGGTATTTGACACGATTTCTTTTTACTAGCTAGAGTGATGATTCTTTCTCCATTTTTAAATTTCTTAAGTAATCGGCTTATTATTTTGGAGAGGAAGTAATCGGACACAGTATTTGTGTTTTATTTGATTTTGCAGTCCTTTTTTATTATTATTATTAGGGATTATAGCCAAAAAATACACGAACTTTGATAAAAGTTGTAATTTTCACCTGAACTTTCAAATTAGCCAAAATATACCTGAACTTATATTTTTTGTTGTAAATCTCGAGGTGAAATTTACAACAAAAAATATAAGTTCAGGTATATTTTGGCCAATTTGAAAGTTCAGGTGAAAATTGCAACTTTTATCAAAGTTCGTGTATTTTTTGGCTATAATCCCTTATTATTATTAACGCCAATGCAGAATTATCGAATTAGTACAGTTTGAAATAAAGAATCATTTTAATTTTTAGGCCTAGCTATTGGACTAGTCTAAAACCAAATTGACATTTAATAGGCCTAATTACTTGGGCCGCATCATAAAATGGGCCTGTTCCCTGGAGTTAATTTATTTTAATTGACTATGTTAGAAGAATCCAGAAGTACCTATTAAGAGGGCAAAAGAATTCAGAAAACTTTTAAATAAATGTATATATATACAGTCAATTGGTTTGGTTAATTATAGATTAATTAACTTTAACAAACATGGTGTCGTGGTGTAGTTGGTTATCACGTCAGTCTAACACACTGAAGGTCTTCGGTTCGAGTCCGGGCGACGCCAATTTTAATATGTAGTTTTTGTTTCCATTCTACTTGGTTTTTAATACTCCCTCGGTCCCAATATTGTTGGCCACATTTCCTTTTTAGTTTGTCCCACTATTGTTGGCCACTTTCCTAAAATGAAAATATTTATCACATGCAATCTCTTACTTTATCACATTATCTCTCCTACTTTATCACTTTATTACATTCTCTCTCCTACTTTATCACAATCTCTCCTACTTTATCATTTTATTACCTTCTCTCTCATACTTTATCACCTTCTCTCTCCTACTTTATTACTTTTATACTATATTACCCACACACTTAAAATACTAATCTACAACTCCTTAATTCCCGTGCCGAAACCAAATGTAGCCAACAATATTGGGACGGAGGGAGTATCAAATACTAATCGTTTTTGCAGATTATATTGAGCATTTGCTTACTTAGCGTTGATATATGGTTTAGATTTTAAATACGAATAAATATATTGTTTTTAAGTGGGGAAAGGATGAGATCGAAATTGAACTCCTAACCTCTTTATTAATACTACAAAGGATTCTACCCTTCAAAAAAAAAAAAAAAATACTACAAAGGATTCTGGTCTAAAAAAAATACTACTACAAAGGATTTTTAATGTTTGAATATTCATGAAGGGGACAAATACCATAAACAATATGTAAATGCCATAGCAACTAGAAAGAATAATTTAAATTTGGGGTTAATGGCATATCAATGTTCAAGTGGCATGGTAATTACTAAATTATTAATTTAATTTAATTTTGAATATTAATTTCAAAATTTGAGGTGGTGATTACTGAAATATTAATTTAATTTGTTTTTGCTACTAATTAGGATTTTGGTTAAATTTATTACTAACAAGACAAGTTGCAAAATTGATCTGTTTCATAAGAATTGACGTCGTTTCTACCAATTGGCTACCACACCAAAACGATTATGCCACATCAATATTTATTTTGTTACTCATGTCAAAAATAAATTTAATTGGAATTTTGATTAGCAATAAAATCAGATTAATTAAACCAATACATTGATAATTACCATGCTAAACATCAAAATTGGTACGCCAAATTAGAATTTGATATAAATTTAACAATTTTCAGGCAATTAACCTAGATTAAAAGACCGCAAAAGAACCAATCTAATTAAATCGTCGAACATGTCTCTAACAATCGCATAGTATTATTTTCTTTCATCATCTTACGTGTGATATTCCCGTGGAAATCTAAATTTATTTATTTTTGATGAAATTGATGCGTCACTAGTCATCACCCTCTTCACATTTTATATGCCCAACAATATATGTTTTTAATATCGTCCAACAATATATGTTACGTTAGGTTTTGCCCCAAAAAATATATAAAACACGCGCGCGCCCACACACACGTATGCTTTTGAATTTAATCAAACTATTGCAAAGAGGAAACCATACCAACTTCCCCAGCATGAGTTAAATAAATATTTCATTTAATTAACTACTTTTTGTAGTTAAATAAATATATTAATCCTTTAATTTCTCTCATTTTAAATATTTCACCCCATCCGAGTACACAGCAATTCCCGATTTAAATATTTAATTCATATACTATATGGTCTTGTTATTCAAATTAAGGTCCCTAATCACAATTTATAAAAATGAATTTTAAGACTTGTTTGATTTAAAACCTCAACTTTAGTTTATTTTTAAAATAGCTTGAACTTGAAAAATAATTTAACTATAATTAACCCGCATCAAAAAATTTGATATTGGAATTAGTTTCACCTGTAAACCATGTTTCTCAATTTGGGATGTCGAAAGAATGAAGTTAATTACCATATGAGAAACATGAGAGCCTAACTTAGATTTATAATGTGGCGCGGACCATAATTAAACATTTTTGCAAAGTTCAATTATTTTTAAAAATAACTATCAAAATTGGGTCATAGCTAAATCAAATTACTACTAAAGCTTAGGTGATATAAATTGTAATTAACTTCAAATTAAAAAGATGTATAACAATTCTAAAAAAATTATATTCAGAAAGATGAAAGAAGAAGAAATGCGAAAACTGATTACAAAACGAAGATGAAAGAATGATTCTAACACAAAAAATCAACGACGCAAAAGCTTGAGCGCCTTAGCCAAAGTAGCTCTAAATCTCCGTACATCAATGGTGACATTCTGATTATTCAAGTAGACATCTCTTAACTTACCCCATCCCTGCCTGTGTATCGACATCGGATCTCTAAGCACGGGATGATCGATTGGATAGCGTTGGATGAGAGAGCTCTCCTTCATCTCAATCTTGTAATCCAGATACCTTATCTTCATCCCCGCCGACGGATTCCCGAAATCGAGCTTGGCGAATATATCAATGGCGCCCAACGGCACTATCTGGATGAGTACCGCCTTGTCTGGCAGGAAAACCATGTTCGTCAGCCCCGCTCCGTGAACTCCCATCATCACGTCGCACGAGTTCACCAGCTGCGCGAACTTGGTCAGGTTCGCCGACACGTCGCCCTCGGCGGAGACCACCTCGAACCCTAGCTTCCTCGCCGCTCGAGAGATCCGATCCTCGTTCGTCAGAATTCGCGTCCGCTTCCTCGACACGATCATCAGGCGAGGCCTGCCTGATCCGCTCGCCTTGTCTCTGTCCAGGGAGTACGTCTGCCGGAGGAGCTGCCGGAATTGGCGCATGCTGACGCCGGATGCGGAATCCACCACTAGCTCGCTGTCAAATTTGAGGCCGGCGGTTAATTTCGTATAGCAGTGCGTTTGGTTTTGGCGGTCGATGTCGAGCATGTCGTGTCCGGTGAGGCGGCGGAGGAGAGGGCGGTACTTGGCCGGCCACCACGGCTTGTAGTCGGTGGCGAGGAAATGCACGTCTCTTTTGAAGCGGAATGAAGTCGCGAAAAGTGGTACTAATAAATCAGCGAAATCGTGGAAGTGATTTCCGGTGAAACCGCCGATTGAGAAGAGCAATGCGGGGAGAGAATGAAGGTGGTCGCATTTGGGGACGGAGGCGTCGTCTTCCGCCGCTAATTTCACCGTCCATGGCTTCACAAATCCGGTTCCTCTTCTCGGATAAGGCTCTATGATCCAATTAGAAGTCGCGTTTGTCTCCGAAATCGTTGAACGAGGCATGACGAGGAAAACCGTCGACGAATTTGGATCGATTCTGACGTCTCCTTCAATCTCGCAGTAATCTGCATCTGGTTTTACAACTCTGCACAACGGATCCACATTCCGCCGCTTTTGATCAATTTTAGCTGGTTTCGTCTCTGACTCCTTCATCACGATCATGCTTTGCGGACTGATCAGTGGCTCGATATCGGCTGCAGTTTCGTTGATCACAAGCATGTTCTGAGCAGTTTCTGAGAAACACAACAGCATGATCATTTGTCTTAATTATCATATAAAATTCTGCAATATATATACCTGTTTGAGCAGTAATATTATTGATAATGGCATCATCTATGAGCATGCTTTCCACAGCACTGATCGATAGCTGCAAATTGACAGCATCACCAACTGAGATATACACATGAGCTATTATATCAGTACTTGAATTCTCTCTCTAGAATATTGGAATCAAGAGAGAGAGTAGTTACTGAGTGTCAAAGGATGCAAAGTAGGGTTGAAAGTGGAGCAGATGCTTAGCGCGATGATGAGAGAGAGAATGAGAGCGAAACATCCAAATCGTCGGCGATCGTAGCGGCTGAAACTCTTGGCGAAAATGGGATCGTACATTTTTAATTACTTGGAAATGAAATTTTACTTCTTCAATTCTTTCTTGGAGGTGATGAAAGCGTCGATCTTTGCTTAATTGGAGTGCTACTAATGCTATATCTCTTTTAATTTAAATACTAGTAAAAGTCAAGGGGAAGTAGACGATGTGGATATAATATATGTATACATATATAGCTTCTGCCAACTTACTCTTTTCTTGCTCCCCATTTCAATAATTGATTTGTAGGTTAGTTGCAATATTGCTTTACAAATTTGACTTAATATATACTCCCTCCGTCCATGAAAGAATTTTCTAGGAGGAAGTGGCACGGATTTTAAGAAAAAATATTATTGAGTGTATTGAGAGTGGATAAAAGGTAGTTGGGTGTATTGAGAGTGGTGAAAATGTGTTATAATTAATATTGAGAGTTGTGAAAAATGAAAAGTAATAGGATTATAAGTGGTGGGGTATAGTCCAAAAATAGGTAAGAAGTTCTTTTGTGAACATCCCAAAAAGGAAATATAGAAAGTTCTTTCGTTGACGGAGGGAGTATACATTCTATATATCTTTTCAAATTGTCTACGTATTTGATTACTTTGTTTGCAACGTTGTTTCATCTTCGCTCGTCCAACAAACTACATTTTTTTTTCCCAGTTCACACCAATTTTTTCATGCATGTAAAGACATAAATTAGTGTAATTTTTACGTTTTGGATAGAAGATGAAATTTACGACCCAAAAAAAAAAAACAATCGAACATTATCACGATTTTGTCTATTTAACACACACACACACACACACACACATATATATATATATATATATATATATATATACTTTTAAGGTTACAACAGAGCGACAATCTAATGGCATTTCAATAGACCATGTTTATATATTGTAATTTTGTAGTGTAGACAGTAGAAGACTTCTCATATACTTTATAGAATAAGAAAATTTAATTAATTGGGGACGATCTTTATAATTTACATGTAATTAATGTAAGAGTTGAGGGAGGATTCTGAAATCTGCCAATGCCAATTTAAAAATAATCAAATTCCTTTTATTATGTTTAGGTGGCACGGTTGTTAATCGGTATCAAATTGTTTCGAAAGGATTATTTCAACTACAGCCATTAGAAAATCAGCGAGTGAAAATTATTTGTGAGGTCAAATATTCCTCTAATATGTCACATAGTCTATATATATGCATGGGTATAAAAGCGGTAGCTAAAGAAACAATATAATAATACGATATTCAAATTGAGTATAAATTTAAAAAGTTGTTAGTTCCAAATTTGGAGTTTCTTGCGGGTATACCCCATGTTAATTCTAATTTAATTATACTATAACGTAAACAATGTTAAGATTCATTTAAATTGATAGTGTCGGTAGACAAGTCTGAAGCAAACTGTTTAGCAGTAGGCAATGAGTTGCATTCCATGGCGCATAAAAATGAATTTGTTGAAGAACACATCGATATACACTATAAATAAATTATTAAGTTTTTTGTGTGTATGTGTTATTTAATGTTAAGTCATAAACATCCTTATATAGTTTACAATTAGGTCACTTTCCCACTGTGCATAAATTACGACGTTTTTGTATGAATTTTTACAATTATTCTAGACCTTTGAACCTCAACTATAGATGACAATGAATCATAAACCCCACTTTTTTGTATATATATATTCCAAATTTTATTTAACGGTGTCACGTTATTAATAGATACGTTATAGAATATTTCCCATTCGCATATATATGTTGCATTCCTCATAATTTATTTAAATCTACATAAAAATCGTGTCGAAGATATACAAATGTAAGCATATACATGATCTTATTTTCTTTTAGGCCTATTTTAATTTTTTAATCAAAATATATGGATAACTTTAAGGTGATGGTGAAGGGACGTTACTACATTTCTTAATTTCAAATATAAAATGATTGTTTATAAAATATATATATATATATATATATATATATATATATATATATATATATATATAAAACGATTGGGAGACCACCAGTGGATCATATTTATATAAACCCACATATATTCTTTGTATATGATTGTTTCATCACTTTTATTGAGTGTATGAATATAGAAGAGTTGAACATCGATCATACCTATAGAAAGACAAATGATTAGTTTAGCGTGGAAAAAATTGTTTCTTGTGTACCTGCTCTAATGACTTAAGAAAGCGCAATTGTGAGGTAGAAGGCACTTAATTAGAGTTTGGTTGAATAGAAAAGGGACATCTTAACAAATATTTCACATTCAAATATTATATTTTCATTTGCATGATTGCTTCTTACTGGAATCTAGGCTTTACTATTTTTCTCGCTAATTATAATTTCTGTATCCAAATTAGAACAAATGCAGTTTATGCGGTGTGACGCTTCCCTCCAAGCTTCGAATCATCTCACAGAAAAAATGAAAAACTATTTTTTATCCTCTTTTAACTAAGAAAAAAGTAAAGGATGGAAATGTTGTCAGTTCAAAGTTCTAAAATTTTAGGATTAGTTGCAAGTTTTAAGCTGGTAATATTTGCCAAAACTTGCAAATTTATCACATAATTTCAAGGTAATTTATAGGCTGAGGGCTAATAGCCCTCAAAATTATCACATTTAGATTCTTCTGTTATCACATTTCAATAATGATCGACTTCATGCATAGCAAGATTTAAAATAAAATAAAATCATATAGAGCTACTGAAGAAAAATAAAGATTAATGATCAGACAGACTATATTTCACATAATTGAGTAAGATTATTACAAGTGAAATCCAGATCACAACAAACAAAACGACCTCGAACATGCTCGAAATTCGCGTACCTCATTTTCCTTAAACGAATAGATGTAAACTGCCGCAACATATTCAAATCTCTCACAACTTAATACAAGAATTAATAGACAATTCTCATGTTGAACTTTGGCCAACCATCAATTAATTAGAAGAAAAGAAAAGCAAAAATTACTAGCACTATGATTATGATCTGTCTTACGTATCATCGGTTAAAAAGTACAGGGCTACACAATCATTAGTTAACTCCATTCAGCCGGTGGCTCCTCTCCCGGACAACCAATTTCCAGACCTGCGAGGGAAATACTGATTTGATGGAAAATAAAATAAAATAAGAACACCAATGAGTTAAACGGTGCAATGAAAATATCATCATGGAGGAGGGCCGGTACAAACCTCAGGTAGGAAGCTTTATACATTGTGCAGAAATCTGATAATCCATACGTGCTTGTCTACATGTTTATTCTTCTTCTTCTTCTTCTTCTTCAGGTAGTTGAAATTCAAGATCCAGTTTCTTCTTTAGATGAGATCTGTCAGCACTGTTAGGAAAGATGTCAGTTTCAAACATTACATAAGAAAAAAAAAATTGACTGCCATTATATGCACTTAGAATAGATATGAATTTATGGTCCAAGCATGATGCCTCTCAAATAAAAAAAATTTAAAAAAATGGTCCAAGCATGATGACAATTGTTCTAGATCAATGTATACACATTGCCATATATATATATATAAGATCAAGATAGCTAATCAGTTCTTGGGCCTGAACTAATTTCTATTCCATTTGTCCTTTGAAACCAACTGCACTTCCGTGCAGGGAGGCATCACAAAATATCAACCCTCCCCATCTCTTCATGAAATACTAACAAAAAAAGAAAAGGATCGGAACCCAAATCTCCTCTCAAATCAAAATGTAACCCAGAAGAGAATGCAATTAACTCATTTATCCAAGGGACATTTAGCATCAGGCTAGACCTGGAGGAGTCCTTGCCAAATCTATCACAAATACTATGTTCAATGATGACACAAATTTCCAGGGAGGAAAAGGTTCAGTGTACTTTCCTTTCCTCCCCAAACCACTCCAATGAAAAGAAAAACAGCATAAAAGGACTAACAATGGAAGATAAATTAAGACACTTGTATACACAATGCCAACTAGAACTGAGAAGGTATACTGCAACTCTGACATGCCATTCAGGCTTCAGCAGAACTAGAAATGCCCCCTTCTACTAACAACCTTGGGTGGAAAGATTTCTTCAGAATTAAGATTTCTTCAGCAGAACTAGAATCAAGATTTCTTCAACTAGAACTGAGATTCTGAGAAGGCATACTGCAACGCTCCCTGCAGTTTGTCATTGGTTTCATCTAACAACCTTGGGTGGAAAGATTTCTTCAGAATTACCTAGATTTATTGACAAAATCTTGATGTGCGGACAAAGATTGCATTTGAGAATAAGTGTTTCCAACAGTAACTTCACTCAGCTCTCACTAAATTACGAACTCCTCTGCTCCCTACTTTTGCAATTATATGGACATCCCCTCTTAGTTTACTTTTCTTTTTCATAAGGAACAGAGCATTATGTTGGATTTAGTGATTAACATTTCTAACCTAGATAACTTGAAAAATAATCGTACTATTATCCAAGGGCAGCCTCTATACTCACTTTAAGTCACATGGAAGAAATTAGAAACCATTTTCCCTCAACCCGAAAAACTTAAAAGTAGAATAATACTACTATATTGTCCAAGATATTTTATGTCCATATATATAGTTCGTTTATATTGATTCCTTAACTTCGTCAACCTAAACAATCCAAAGATTTTAAAAGAAGAAAGGTGAGATCCATTAGCAATCCACAATTCTTTTATATGTGTATCATCCTAGACATTATATCCAAATGATAAAAATGACACTATCCTACTTATTAAACTCACCTCTTCATAAATACAAGAGGATAACAGATTATAAGAGCTATCAGCAATCAATAAGAGCTCATAAGTTCATCTATGGTACTAATAAAATTTACTGAATGACCATTTTGAAAATTCCCTTCATTTTAATTCTAATGCATATTAACATGTCATGCCATTGTTGTATTTTATACGGGTTACCAACCTAAATACCTAAATGACAACAGCATTTGACGCTCAGTTCCAAACATCAGCATAAATTCTGTAGAAACTGCTGTATGGTTCGGAATTCATTGATGAATAACTAAAAAGTTTCAAATCATTCTAGTGGAATTAGTAATGTTCCTATAAGATTTTTTCCAGAATCTTACCTACATTCAGGATATGTGAGTTTTCTAGTGGTAACATTGGTAACATATTTCTTCACAACTGTGTTAGAGGAACAATATTTACATATAGATTAGCGATCTGGTACTTGATAGTTACAAATCAGAGTACATAAAAGGAGATGTGACACACATGTGAATCTTTTTTTCTGGGTAAATTAGGGGGTAGGCTTAACTGACAAACTAATAATGTACACGGTACATATACTTTTCAATTACTTTACTTTGGTCGAGTGCTCTTGTTATTATTAAAAAATTATTAACTACAGATAAGTAACAAGAAAGTCTACCCTTTCCAATACGAATATTAAGTATTAGTCTCTTCACTGAAGAGGACCCAATATAAAATAAAAATAAGAGGCCGGTTCTGAACTAACATAAAAGTAAAGCCCTAATATGCTCTCCTCTCATCGTTTTTCTACAGCTTTCTCCCCTCCCTGCCCCCCTTCTTTTTCTTTCTTTCTGCAGCAGTGAAGTTTATTTAAAATTCGGCATTTCAGGTCAAGTTCCATGGAATCCCTGGTTCTCCAGATACCCATGAAGTTAAGTTCACATCCCAAAGTGGCCCAGGGGTATGAGAAAATCTGGCAACTATGATTACACAATCCTCATAGGCATATTTATGATGATTTTATGCCATGTCTAGAGATCCCTACTTTCACTATATTTCCCCATTTATATAATTTCAAACAAATAGTGGGTATGACTTTTGAGCATATCTCCCTCAGCTGCTCCTTTATACCAAAACATAAAATCTAACAACTTAACATTCAAGGAATCTGCATTGTCATCAAGCAAACAGAAAGAGCCTACCTGTTAATAGTTGGTCTATTTGGCGGCCTCATGCCAAAAACTGAAAAATCCAAAGACATTGGAGCGTGCTCACTCCTCTCCCCAGCCGCCTGCCTTGTCTCATTGCCATGGTCATCCATCTTGATCATATTGTGAGCATTGACATCAAAGCCCTCACGATGAGGCATGACTCTTCTTTGTTTTCTAGGAGGAGACAACACTGTTGGTCCATCCAGAGGATTAAAGTCTGAGACCTTTGGATTGACAGGTTCCTTCTTTGGTGGAGGTCTTGGAAGCAAAGCAGGTTCTGTAGGTGGAGGTATGGAAGAAAAGTACCTAAAGAAAAGCAAAAGATAAATTTCAATGTTTTTCAATTAACTTTAATAGAGTTGAATAAGAATACCTATGCTCCAGAGCTTGTTGTGCTGAAATTCTCGCTTTAGGATCATACATGAACATTTTCCCTAAAAGGTCCAAACAATCATCACTGGCCATGGGAAACAACGTGCGCATTGGTTGACCAGGCACATGCTGATATTCCACATAATCTGGAAGATAGACCATATCTGACCATTGTGATGGCTTTGGCGTCCCAAAAGCTGCAAAGATCTTTCCCAGTTGATCGATATCACTGTTTCCCTGCAGAAAATCTAGTTTGAGGCCCATAACTCAACTACTACAGGCATCACACACTCAAATTTATCATACATCTATGGCCTATAACAGATGGGTGCCATGCCATGATCATAGCAAGAAAATTTGATAATTTAGGACAATGAAAATATTAGAGAAGTTACTCTGCCTTTCAGAATTTCCCCGTTAGCAAATATGAATGAGATGATGACATAAGAAGGTTGAATTTTACCTGCAGAAAAGGTCGACGTAAAAGCAGCTCAGCAAATATACATGCTGCAGCCCATACATCCACCCCCGGACCATATTGTTTGGCACCAAACAGAAGCTCAGGAGCTCTGTACCATCTAGCAAAAACCTAACATGATACTACACGGTTCAATACAATTTGCCACAAAACCTTGTATAAACAATTAACACAAAGGTTGGAGTAAGGCATACGAGTAGATTCAAAACAATTATCGCATGCAACAAGTTTGAATGTGATCGAGGTCAGATTACCGTAGACATAATACCTGATGTGTGAACCTTCGATCAGGGCTCCCGAATATACGAGCTAACCCAAAATCTGCAAGTTTAAGTTGCCCACCAGGTCCGATCAGCAAGTTGTTCGGTTTCATGTCCCTGTTCAAACTAATATAAGAAACCCAAATAAATGAATAATTTGGACTTTATTAGCTCTGAGAAAGAAAAAAAAACCTGTGCAGGACCCATTTTTTATGGCAAAAAGAAAGCCCCTTCAGTGTCATCTGGATGTACGACTTGATGTCAGCTGGAGAAAGAACAATATTTCTATCACGAATAACAGCTTCAAGATCTGTCTCCATAAACTCAAACACAAGGTGCAAGTTCCCCTTGTGAGGGAATGCATCAATCAACTCGATGATATTAGGATCCTTGAGCTCTTTGAGCAACTTAATTTCCCTTAAAGCTGTAAAATTGACACCTTCCTTCTGCTTCCCCAAACGAATTTTCTTGATAGCAACAACTTGCCCAGTCTGCACAGTTAATTATAATCAAAGTTATAGTAACCCATTCCAAAATATGCTAATTGCAGTATTTGAGTTAAAGTCTCCATCATCACTGAAAATTGCCACAAAATGATATTGCATATCGAGATGAAACCTCCAGCCGCAAAACCCCAAAATAATTGAATTATTCGTATCTTTCCCAACTTCAGAAACATTAATAGATGCTACCCTCACATCTCACCGCACGAAAAAAGAGCCTAAATAATTGGACGAGTGCAGCAATTACTACGATAAAACACAGAAAGTTCGAAATAGGATAAAAGCTGCCCGATGACTCAATCTCCCCCAAAACCCTAAATAACAATCAGTCGACAAATTAAGACAGGAATTTCGAAATTGACCGGAAATTTTTGACAAGAACGTATCAGAACTGCGGTAGGGATGGTACCTTAGTATCGATGGCTTTGTAAACGACACCGTATGTACCTTCACCAAGAACTTCGCGCTTCAGATAACGATCGGCTACTTTCTTGGTCAACAACTGATCCATGTCCGCCATTTTTCTCCGTATTTTCGCCCTCCCTTTTCAAGATTCAAGAATTTGTTACTCAAATTCGTGGGTTATGTGATGAATCAGTATGTATACAAGTTCTCATCTTGCGATAAAACTGAGCTGTGAGCCAAGAACATATGATATGCAATCGTGTGAAGATAGATGCAATTGCAATTGGGGGGAAGCCGGGGGGAGCGTAGTGTGTGACTGTGTGTAGGCTGCGGAGAGCTGCGTGTGGGTCTGTGTTTCAACTTTTGTTAATGGGGTTTCACACTTCGGCAAAACAAAATTTTTTGGTGTGAGGTTTGATGAAAAATCTCCAAAGGGGATTAGGGAATCATTGTTGTCTTAACACTTTCAATATATATATCTATATGGTTGGGTTGACATAAAACAAAAAGATAAAATTTTTATTGTGTTTTATAATAGTTGTATTTATATTTTTACATTTTTCATCTTTCTATACTATATAAAAGTGAAGTTGTTAAAATCAAACATATAATATATGAAGATGTGAAATATAAGAATGCAATGCAACAAAAATTATGTTAATGTGCACTTACGAAATTTGGTTCTCGTTTCTCACAAAAAAATTATAATTTTTATTAGAACTCGTCTATATATGTATATATATGTAACCCTATATATATGGGTTAGTTATTATAAGAACTGCATATTTTGTGAGAACATGAGATCACTATATCAGACGTACAAATTTACTGCATTCGAAAAAAAAATCGCTTCCTTCAAGATTCGAATCCAAGTGCTACATTCATCAATCAAGATGTTGCATCCACTGTAGATCATCACGATCGAAGAATTGAAAATGATTCTCAATTCTTATTTTAAAGGCATGTTCCAAGTCATCAACCACAATATATGTCTTCAAAATCTTCCTCGACAAGATCGAGCTGGCGGGGAAAGGCCTCTTCTTCCTCCCATGCACTAGACGCCATAGGCGATGCGTGTGGCCGACGACATCTCGAGATATAACGAGACGGGTCGTACCCAAGCGTGCTCCATCGGATTGTGGTAAACTAGACCCAACACCATTTTTTGTGGCATACTTGTATTGGCCCTTCTCCAGCGTTAAAATTAGTCCGCTTTTGAAATGGGTGGATCATTTCTATCCCCCACTCTATAGGCCCATTACTTGGACCGAATATTTGAGGACAAAGGCTAAGAATTTTGACAAAGTGCTCACGTCGGTGCGTCTTTGCGTGTTGAGAACTAGATTTGTCAATATCAATGATCATTAGTGTAATTTTACAGATCATGTTTATGTTATTATTATGTGGATGCTAGAGGATTGTGGGTCATATTTGCAAGCTTTATATGCAATATGTGTGTGTTGTTAACTTGTTATGATAAAGTTACTATGGTAAAATCAAATCCAAATTAATTACTAGTATATGTTATTTTTATGTGTAATAATATATGAAATTAAACAATAATGAAATTATAATTCTACAATTTATGTGATAGTGTCATGCTGATGTTAGATATATTTGCAAACTTTATATGAAATATATGCACGTCATTGTGATTAAGCTACTTCAATCAAATCAAGACCTATCAATTATATGTTGTTATAATGTATATGATCACATATAAAATTAGATGTATAAGAAATTAATGAAGTTCGGTGATAACACATCAATAACTGAAGTTAAGTTACAAATGACTTATACAATAAGACTCCACGTTATTACGCCTAGCAACTTCCCAAAACTCCACAAACGATAGACTGCTAGATGTGTATGCACACATACACAGCTTGGACATGAGTACTAGCACTCACCACCCAACCCCTCAATAAACAAGAATCAAATAAAAAAGAGTCAACAACTTTTTACAATGGAAGCTCAATAGTGTTAAACCTCACAAAACACTCCACTACTAGCACTCATAGTGGAACTCGTACCAAGAAAGCACACAAGCTGAAAGAACTCATCAAAGATATGAATTATATGAATGATGCTGAAATAATATCAGTTGCTCTACCTTTTCTAAACGTGAGATGGCCTTCAAATATTCTCAAAACTAATTCATGACTTGTGGACTGGGCAAGATACATTCTCTGCATAATGATGCATTCTTTAAATAAAGAAGTTGCCTTGTAGAAGAAAGCTACTCCAAAAATAAACTGCCACATATATCAGACACTCAGTCATGACATTCTTGAAGACACTCGTACCTCAGGGAGCACTTCAGAACAAAAACTTTATCTACATACAATGACAAACTTCAACTTAGTGTGTGAACATTGATAAATACTCTTTTTCGCATGGTTTTTATGGCATATATTCTGTGAATTATGTCGAAGTTGTGTCCGTTGTGTTATCATTTATAGTTTATTTCATATCATTTATGATTTCACGCTTGGGTATATTTTTGGCTAATTTGATGCAGGAATGAGTATTATTGGAGCATTAAGAACCAAGGAATGTGTCTAAGGGAAGAATTGGAAGATAAACGGGCTCGGATAGCGAGAAAAGACGAGAAAAATGAGGAAAATAGAACTGCAGAGGTGAAACGGCGACTGGGGAAGAGGTCGTCAATGTTGGCTATTTTTTGGAGGAAAATCGGCGTTCAAAACGGTGACCACCGAAGTGGTCGCCGACCTTGCTGACTGAGTTTAACACTTGGAGCCTGAAAATCAGCGATCGCCAAGTTGTTCTAGAAATAAAGAAGGAACTCGACGACCACTTCGGCGATCGCCATTGTGGTCGCAGTCCTTGACGCGTTTTTATGATTTTGCATTATTTCCAGTATTTTCGAGTTTTAAGCTGGGTTTTTCCCTGAGACTATAAATAGGGCTCATTATTGACCTATTCAAGGTTCCAAACTTTTACTTTCAATTCTATAGCTATAGAATTTCTTACGCTTGGACGAGATTGAAGATTCTACAAAATTCTCTATGGTTTTTGGGTTTAATGTTAATTGATTATATTTTTACATGTGTTCTATTTCATATGTCTATGTGTGGCTAGAACGCTTTTATCATGGGGTTTAGGAAGTAGACAGATTTGGATTCCTGACTTTATTTGATTCGATTTATCAAGACTAATTATCTTTTTCATGTTCTTGTGCATGTTGATTGTTTTATTGATTGGCCACCAATTTAGCATAATCATAGGTTTTAATTTGATATCGGGAGATGATAATTATTACATGAATGAAGAACATAGAACATGCTTATTTAATTCGAAAGAAAGTTTGTGAGTGTGAGGACAATAATCCTAGAAACTATTTGGAGTTGCATGTTTAAGAGTGATCCGGGAACGGTAGCCTTGCATGTAATCAACCGTTTGTATGCCACGGGAGTGAGTATAAACTAGCTTCGAGATTGTCTTAGGAGAATCTGTCTTGATTTATTTAATTGAATCTGTTGAAACTTTTACCTTGAGATAATTTATTTACATCTGATTTTTCTCTTATCAATTTGAATTATTTTATTTGCAGTTCTTAATTTCTTATTTATTTTGTTAAAAATACAAAACCATTATTTCTATTATCCAGATAGAGAATAATAATTTAGGATAATACTTAGTACTATTAGTTAGTCTTTGTGAATTTGACCTTGTTTGCCTATACACAATTGCATTCGTACACTTGCGGCGTGTAAAGAAATAAGCAATCAAACATACACTAATAATTCTAAATATTTCTCATTCTTCGATTCGTGATTCTTGTGTCTTTGCACCACTTCGAGCTATAAGGATTCCAACTATTACTCTTCTTTTATCGAATGCTCGCGATCAACTCCAGTTGCCAATCCAGTCATTTTTTGGAATATAAATTTTAATCAATGACAGTTCTTTGTGGTTTAAGGGGACACAATTTTGAAGAGAGATAGAGAATAAGATAACGCGAGGGAGGGAGAGCTAGAGAGAGAGAGAGATTCGGATGGGTCAACTTTTGATAACTTTAATTTGGATAAAATTAAGTTATTTTGAACGAGTTAAAAACAATTATTTCCATAAGTTAAAATATATTGTATATTAGCATACAAATTTTAAAAGGTAACGTGATAATTACTAAATTTTCATCTAATTCTAATTTTACTTACAAACTTTATAAAGTAGCCTAAAACTTTAAAATGTAGCGTAGTGATTACCGAACTTTCATCGAATTCTGATTTTGCATATAAAATTTAAAAAGTAGTATTGTAATTATCAAACTCTTGATTAAATATGATTTTGCTACAAATGAGATTTCAACCAAATTTACTACTAATATGGCGAGCTGAATAATAAGTTCACGTAATTTCAAATACTAGTATTTGCAATGTGTCTTCACATACGTCGTTTTATTCCCTCATCGATTATGCCATGTCAATTATTCAGCTAGTGATGCTAGTATTAAATTTGATTAAAATCACAATAAATAGCATAATCGTATTAAATCAATAATTCGATAATTATCACGCTATGTTTAAAGTTTATATGTAAAATCAGCATGTTATAAAAGTTTAATAATTATCATGCTACCTTTTAAAGTTTGTATGCAAAATTAGAATTTGATAAAAGTTCAGTAATTATTTCACTACCTTTTAAAATTTGTATGCGAACCAGAATTTGGCGAAAGTTTACTATTTTAGAGTCAATTAAAAATAAACTTCTGAATTTTATTTCTCAACGAAAATATATAAATTGCAGACGAAATAAAACAAATGCGAGGGAAAGAACACAAGAATTTGCTCAAATGGAAGCTGGAGGAAAGAGTTGCGAGAGAGCAAGAAAGAAGACGCGAAGAGAGGTATATTGGACTACCCTTCAATTAAACTGAATTGTTTCCTGTAATCATTGTGTTTTTGAACTGGAAAAACGAGCGATTTCAATTTAATATCGGTTTCGCAATCCATATTCGAAGGCAGATACTGGAGAAGAAGAAAGCAACCGAGAACAGGATCAAAGCTGCTTCTTCGGTGAAAGATCATCTCACTAATTTCCCGCATTTTCGTCACTATCGAGGAAACGGTCTGTCCGCATCTCAATCTTTGTCTCTTACAAATTTTCTGATATTAAATATGGTTTAGGTATGTGGAACCAATTGCTAATGTGACGGCATTGTAAAAAATAGATTCAATTTTCGTTCGCGGGGTACTTTTGTGATTTTTCTTCTTCTGTATTATTTTTGTTGTTGTTGTTTTGGATTATTTAAGAGCACGATATATGCTAAGTAGTTGACTATGGTTGTCCTGTGACCTTTCATGGCTGCATGGTGGCTGTTCCAGTACTGAAATTGTAACAGCACTCTATGTTTTGGAAATTAGGATTTGGGGGATAGCTGAAAAGAAAGCTATGGACTTTCTTGTCTGCACTAGAAATCCCAGAGAAACGCAGGGCTTTCCTATTTTTCTTGTCTGTTAATCTATGTATCCTGCAATTGATGTATCATGCTGTTTAAGGAGACATGCTATTGTAATTGTTACTCTTTCCGATTCTTGTATTGGACGCCTTTTGTTTTATATATTTAAAGTACTATCTGAATCATGTCATTTTCAGGATTGCATGCACATTTAGAGTCAGGACGTGGCGATAGGCTCCCAGTTCGTACAAAACAATACATTCAAAACCTTCTTAAGGTAGCCTTCATGGCATACAATAATCCTTCTATCGCATTTCTCAAAACATACTTAAGTTGATTTCTGTTTTTTCTTTGACAACTCTGGATGCATTTTCTTATTCAGTTAAATATGGAGGCACCTTTTGGATCAGAGTGGCCAGATGAAGAAAAGATCAAGAGACGGGATACGGTTGCACCAGAAGCTCGTTACATATTTGTGCACGAGGTATCGGATGAGGATGCTGATAAAGTGTCAGAATTAAGGGACATGGGGAAGGCATGCAACTGTAATGGCCCTATTGTTGGTTTTGTACATTACCGATTCACTCTGGAGGAAGAAGTGCCTGTACTTTATGTCTATGAATTACAGCTTGAGCATCGTGTTCAAGGAAAGGGACTAGGAAAATTCTTAATGCAACTAATTGAGCTTATTGCTTCTCAGGTATGGTCACATGTTCCTATTTTCATTTAGCTGTAATATATACTCTCATATAAATTTTTAGTGATGCTCGGTATGGGGGTTAATGAGGTGGGGAATGGGAACAATAAAAAGAGGGTTGCTTGGCGTGGCAGAATCATTCCCCCACTCTCACTTTCATTTCCAAAAGTGGAGAATGAGCCATTTTGTGTGTGTTGGGGGGCTGGGTAGGTATGACCCATTCCCATTCCCCATAAATTGCTAAACTTCCCTTAAAGTACCTATGCAGTATAGTGATTTTATGTTAGGAAAGTTCGTTTGTGCATATTAGTTCACAAATGCTAACCCCCTAGTGATGTCTATACTATTACTGAATATCTTACTGGTGTTCTTTGAATTCTCTCTCAATTGATTTCACTAACATGGCCTTTGAAATTTTAACGCCACTCATTTTCTGGTAGAAACAGATTTCTCCTAATACCTAATGGTGAGGTTCCTCTGTTCAGAGAAACTCATTGCTTATCTTGCTACTATTTCAGAATGGAATGGGTGCTGTGGTTCTAACTGTCCAAAGAGCAAATCCATTAGCAATGAACTTTTATATCCAGAAACTGAGGTGGGTCATTGTGTATACCACTGTTTGAAAGTATTTAAATGGTCAATTTATCATTTCTTTCTTATATATAGAATTGGAAAGAGAACAAAAGTTCTGAACCGCCAACTGTCAGCCAGGGCTATGTCTAGTTTGAAAAACATCACGGTCCTCTAGCTAATCTATTCCCAATTATAGATCACTTAAATTGGGTTTTACTCTGTGTATTATGAACATATGACTTGTATCCATGAGATTTATAATTTCTCTTTGGTTCTGCAATGCATTATAAGGAATAGTTGCAGCACATGATCTTTGACACTTGACTTCTGCCTGTCTGATGTCTGTAGTTATTAATGACAAGTAACTACTATATTGAAGACCTGATATTTCTGTTTCCCACTATAGACTCGATAGAAAGAATTTCTCCAACATCATTATTTAGTAATGGTTCACTCAGGCTGACACTTTTAAGTCACTTTCAAGATTCTTTGGGGGATGCTCCCAGCAATTTACTTATAGGAGAATGTAAAATGTGAAGTATGATTTGCTATTGCTTGCCTAAAATTGTTTATGTAGCTTTTGTGGTCAGCACATTTAAGTCATGATGTTATGGTCGAAAATGTTACTTAGCAAACTGCAAATTTTATTTTGGCAAAATTATAATGACTTTCATGTAACAAAACAATGTCTTGTCTCGTAGTATATTTTATTTCATTAGATATTGCTGAAGAATTTCATTATACAAGGGACTTCAATATTAAAACCATAAGACATTTCTTCTGTGAAATTAGTTTTTTGGCTTCCATTTCATGTGTAGCTTCATGAAGAGAAGAAAAAGAAATGTTATTCTCGCAAGTTATGTGTGATGTCCACCTACAATAATATCATGCTCGACAGAGCCCAGTTGCTTGGGCAGTTCCATGACTCTAATGTTTCTTTGTTTTTGTGTTTTTGGTGGGGGTGCTATTTGCATGGGTGCTAAACTATTCTTTATTGAATTTTAATCTCTTGCAGGTACACAATTGCTGCAATTTCACCCTCAAAAGTTAATCCGGTTAGAACACTTTATTGATACTGACAACTTTTATCCAACTTCTCGAACATGGTGAAAATTTGCTATTTTAAACCTTGGAATTCTCATATCCATATCGCTTTCATCTGTATTCTCTTCTTGCAGTTGGGTCCAGAGAGAAACTATGAGATACTTTGTAAGTCATTAGACCATGAAGCTCAGGCAGTCTTGGAGGTGTGTTTATAATTTTAATTCAAGGGTATTTAACATGTACTCATATATAATATTTTACAGCCAATGCAATTTGATGCCTTTTGTTGTTAAACCATGTAAAACAGTTCTGAACATGAATTCTATGATTGAGCGAACTGCTGTTTTGCTTAATGGAAAGTTGGAAACCCTTAGAAAACTTGTGAAATTTTGTTATAGAATGATTGACCACGAAGTCTGGCACTCTTGGAGGTTTAAGCTCTATAGTAGCGTGTCCATATTTATCTCACAATTCTATCTAGTGTACTTACATAATATCTAGAGATGTCAAACCTCGACCCACTCAGCCCAATTTTTGGACAAGTTTGAGCATCTTTTAATTCGCCTGACTTGATCAGTTTGACACCTCTAACAATATTCAAGAAAGGTGAAAGAAATGATTAATTTATCAAAACAAAAATTAAAGGATAGCATTTTTGTCAAAAGAATAGATAAAATTCTTTCCTGAAAATAAGGAATACGTAATACTAAGGGGGAGGAAGAGAGACTAGTCCCGTCCTCATGGGATTACTAATTCCTATAAGAATGATGATTTCCAACTGTAAAGTAATACCATGTCATAAGATAAGGAATGAACACATTCCATTCCCACCTCATTCCTGCATACCAGCCACTCCCTAAGCTTATTGATTTGAAAATATCTTGCTTGAGTTTATGTACAGATATTCCACTATATTTTTGTAACTCCTTTCCCCCCTCCACAGTTACAATTGATTTTTGTCATGCAAGCTATGATAAGGATGCCAATCTTAAACAATATATATATTAGTGACAGTAACATACTAAACAATCTTCATTTTCATGGCAACTTTATTTTAGTCAACTGATTCTTACTCTTTTATTTGTCTAGTATCTTCCATTTTATTTTAAATTCATTATTCATTTCTGTGAAAGTTCAACTTGAATTTAATAAATTTTAACAATTCAAAAGTTGGGTTGTAGACAATATTTCTCATTGTATATCAGCACTCTCTGTACCTTTGCCACCATAAATATACATATCTAGCGACGGGGGAGCGGTGGAGGTGGTACATTAAGATTTCCTTATATACTCTAAGCACTAGGCGGCTACAAAATATAGGAATTATTCATTCAGATTTACTTAAATATAAATTGGTTTCTGAATCAGCAGTTCTGCTTGACAAGTTGCTGCCTTGCATTCCTGGGAGTTTAGACACCTCAACATATGCAGTGAACCTTGCGTAAACAGGCCTATGATCAGATAATCTAGATTCAACTCTGTTGTACTGGATCTGCTTCAGTCCTTTGCCAAACCAAATTATTCTATCACACCTGCAAAACTTCTACTTCTATCACATCTGGCAACAGTTAGCTGGGTAGAAAATTTAAAGGGGGAAATGACTCACCATGCAGGAGCTCGCATTCTCTTCACTTTTATTTTGTGATCGGATCCATAATAGTCATCTGAGTTCCGGTCATATTTATATGTAGGTGCAAACTCAATTAGTTCTTCATGCCATTCCTCAAAGACACGTCCTTTGTTCATCTCAGCTCTCAGCTTTATTTGAATTTTGCAGAATTGAATTATTAGGATAATTGACGCTTGCTATTCTAGGTGAATTTCAATTTTTCAATACAATCAAATGTTTTCCTTTGTTTTTTTTTTTACCTGATCATTTTTTAACAATAAGCTCCATTCTTTATTCTTCACCAAGGATCTTGTTGTATCCTCAGGCAGGTGAATCCTGTAATTTAAGTCACCTAGCCAAATCACCCGGCTGTTGTAAAACAGGAGCAACTTTCTAGCATTAGAGGCTACATGTGTGGATCCAGTATTCATATTAAGTAATGTTTTGAAGTGATTGACCAAAACAAGTTAGAAAGGATCTTAAATAAAGCTCAAGTATATTGATCATATTTTTCCATGTATAGAAGGTTAGCACAACAAGTTATCAAGTGACTATTGCTTTCAAAGAAAAGAAAATCAGATCAAGATATTAAAGTTCACATTAAAAAGTTCAAACTTAAGTTCATCTGCCATAAAGAAATAGGCAGCATAATCACCATAAGATCAGAGCGATAGATTTTATGTACATACTCATGGTCTAGAATTTTTCTGGGCAAATGCTGGAGGGGTTCAGGTGGAAATAGGGTGCGCGCCAATATATGTGCTGCATCTGCATTTCGGTGTCTCTCATCACCTTCTTTACCACCTGAAGCCAAATGGCTACATACAAAACAAAAGCTTGTTTCATGCAAGCAAAATCTGATGGAGACTGAACCCTGTTATATAGTATAGATTCAGTTAGTTACTTTATCTGGTAAATCAATATACTTGAAAACTAATACGGAAGAAATATTGCATGCAATATACCATGCTTTCCATCAGAAGTAGTTGAGTTAGTTTTTTTTTTTTTTTTTTTTCTTTTTTCTTAATCTGTGAGATTTTATGATTTTGTACTAACATTCATCAAGGCAAATTCAAACTAATTACCTTGTTTCCCAGGCGCCCCAAGATACCACATCCAACACATGAGACACCCAGATTGCTGATGTACTGGTGTAGGTCGGTTCTTGCCCACATGGTAATATAGATTCCTACCATTTGTTTATTTATTATGCATTTATAATCTGTGGCATTTGACTTGATAGAACTCTGTGTTCTTAGGGGATAAATTCTTTGTGACTCTCCAACTTCTGTCTTTTGTAATGTATCTTCCGTTAGTGTTCTCTTGTTGAGGGCCGCTTTGATTAAAGAGTTCCAGTGCTTTGAAATATCACTATTTTCTGCCGCCAAAATATTTCCAGCAGTGAGAGGTACAATTTCTTGAAACCTGACAGGGAATTATTAGTTAAAAAAAAGTAATTGTAGTTAAAATCATAGTTATGTTATTTTGCATGCTCATAAAAGTTCAAAGATTACCCCAACACATATATATCTGCCATGGTGTCTTGAGTACTGAGCCACTTGTCGAGGTTCAAGTTGTCTGGAGGTCGGATGCCTCCTACATTCCAAGAGCCTACAAACACTCTTTGGTAGGAGAAAAGAGAAAAAGAAGAAGAAATATTTGGTATCAGGTTTAACTGTGTCTAGAAGAGTTAAAAATAATTTAAAAGGATTCAGCAAAAGAATAAATGAGAAGAAGGTTAGAACTTAGAAACATAATGGTTATAATTTTTGTGCCTTGGAGCATAAAGAAATTGACCGTACTCGAAAGATCCTTGAGGAATACAATACTCTTGGGAGCTGAAGTAAGCTTGATTTGAGTTTTGTGCTGAAGTTTCTGGCATATTACCAAAGTGTGGAATGAAAGAATCATCGACCACTCTTTTCCTAAGGATATTACTTGCCTCCATGATAAGCTCTGCAACCATGATGTCAACGGGAAATCTCTGCTTTCTTAAATATAGAGAAGTACATTCTCCTACTTCCGTGATGGAATGTCAGTGTTGTAGAGCCAGTATTCTTTATAGGTGGAAGTGAAACCACGAAAGTGCAGAAAATAGTACTGGTCATATACAGCTTATGAAAGATATATAAGGTAGGTGAGTGGGTGAATATGTAGGGCCTGACTGAATCCAACAACAATAGTGGGAAAGTAACGAAATGGAAAGGGATGGATTTGGCTTGTTCAAAGGGGCTTTTAACGGTGGGCTCTACTGAAAGGAAAGTAAATCTTGTTATAGCAAATTATTAGTGATAATGATGTATAAGAAATTGAGACAATCTCAACTTGGAAGTAGGACTAACTTGCATTCAAAGATCTCAACAGTCAGCACCCTAGCTTAGAGACTTACTGCTCTTATTAAGATAATTATGAGCTTTTACTTTATAAGATACTCAGTTATCACAATTTTCTTATCTGCATTACCACTTGATGTTAGAGTCAACGCCGAAAAGTCTGAAGAAATGCAGCTTAAAATAAGTTTGAGATGAGAAATGCTAGACATTTCGAGAATTAGGCAGGCGATAATTGCTGCGCTAGCAAATCCTTACCACATAAAATCTTTGAATTCTTATTTGTTTTCAGTGGGGTTATTGGCGTTTCTTTTGTCTGCCTCAGTTTTTCAACTGCTACTTGCTTCTCTTGCTGTTATTATAGATAACTCAATCTGCTGTTTTTCACCTAGCCTGTTTATAGCTTAACTTCTATTTTATTTTTATTGTGAAATATTAATTGAATGATTCTGGGACTGTAAGAACCTTGAGTTCTTGTGATGATATATATATATATATATATATGCTTATTGTATTATGGTTTTGCCATGTTGAAATAATCAAACAAATCATGCTTCTCTTTTCTGGGTTCAATTTATGTTCAATCGAAAAAGAGATTATATATATATATCCTCTCTTCAACTCTTCTCTTAGCACGTAGATGTGAATTATGGAGTAAAAAGTTTACTACGATCCAATTAAATGATATAATAGTGCATTCGTGGGGTAATTTTCTTAGCTTGAACAAGGCGGCGTGTATATTTTAGGCGTTACTATTTGCTACCAAAAGACGAAATTCTGAAAAATATAAAATAAGAAACTCTTTCTCAGGTTTTAATTGGTTTAAATGTGGTGAATTTGATTTATATTATTATTTTCATTTTGAGCTTGTTAGGTTTGTCTAATACTTGTAGTGTATATAAATGAGGTATAATTAGTGTAGCGTGAGACGTTGTAATGCAGTTATGATTTAGTAATATAATGAACGACCAATCAACAATGGACAAACAGGCAACTACTATTAAGCAAATCAGATGAGATTGCTCTGTTTGATTTCAATTTTCATGTCATTTATAAGAGCATCCACAATGGTTACACGATAGTCATTACACGATAGGGCTATCGTGTAACCATTGCGGGAGAGGTTTACACGAGGGTTACACGTTCTATCGTGTAGCCCTTTAAACGGTGATTTTTTTTTTTTTCAATTTTTCTTCTCTTTATAACTAATTCTATCATGTAACCCCACTGCAGCATCTTTACACCATGTGGTCCCCCATCATAAAGTAGGCTATCATGTAAGCTATCATGCTCTAATAGCACTATTGTCCTTTACGTATATAGTCCTCGCAATCTGATTGGCTGGCCGGTAATCACAAAGCGTACAAATATTAATATTATTACATTACAAATAATGGTAGTGGAATTAATTTAATTATTATTGGTCTTGGGGCGACGTTACAATTAGCATTAAAGAAAATCAAACCAATCAGCTTCACTACTAGTGAAACAGTTGATGTCGCGTCTACTAAAAAAGGTGATCAAATAGGATGGTTCATGGAGAGGGGACCATGTGAAAAAAACCTAATAAAATGGTTTATAGCGACATATGTTAAGTCAATATACATAAAGTAAATAAAAAGGTTTAAATCATGGAATAGGGTATTTATGTTGTTTTCAGTTGGGGGCGTATTACTATTACTTGCCAACTATTTCAATAAGCCAATTTTACAATGGGGTGCAGGCCATCAACTTTGGCATTTCCAAAACTGTCATTCTTTTCTTGATTTCTTTATACAATGGGTCAATTTATGTGTATTTCAACCAATTAAGTTTCTTGATTGAGCCAACCGCGAATATATTACTAAAACTTCCTAGTAAAACAAAGATAAGTTTTATACGTATATCCATGTTGCTTTTGTCATATTTGTCCATTCATAAGTCTAGTGTTCCACTTTAATATGTATACTCTTATGTTTTTAACTTTCTTTATACTCAATATTTACAAATCAAAATATTTATTGATTGTCTAGCAAATCACTTTTGATGGGTCACTTTACACATAATTTTCAATCATTTATTAAAATCCGTATCTCCAAAATCACACTATACTTTTGATGGAGAGATGAAGTATTAAAAGTGTTAATAAACATACATATTTCCTATATATGACTTCATGTGGGTCGTGCAAATAACATTTGTATTATATATATATATATATAAAGGAAATGGTCGTTTATAAATTATTGATTTTTTATTTATTAAAATTTGGTTTTACATACCAATTTTAAAGTTTGACGTGATAATTCTTAAACTATTGTCTTAATCTAATTATGCTATTAATCATGATTCTGAGTGGCTAGCCAAATAATTAGTGCTGCATAATCGTTTTCGCATGACAATTGATTGACTTAAAAGATATTACTCCATCCATCCCACCTCCATAGTCTACTTCACTTTTTCACACATATTAAAAAAATGCAATAAATAGTGTTTTGAAAATTCAAATAGTACTTGGAAAATCCAAAATATATGTAATTATTCAATTTTGCCCTTATTTATTCTATGTTTGACTATATTTAAATAAGGTTACTTTGGTAAAAAAAAGAAATTTAATGTAAATTTAATTTAGAAAGTGAACTATATTGTGGGACATCTAAAAAAGGAATAAGAGACTATGAAGGTGGGACGGAGGGAGTATCATTTATGAAACAACGGCAATTATTTAGCTAGCCATATATATATATATATATATATATATATATATATATATATATATATATATCAACAGTAAATTTGGTTGTAATACTAACTGAAAGCAAAATCAGATTAATTTAATAGTTCAATAATTACCATGTCAAACTTTAAAATTATTATATAAAATTAGAATTTAATGAAATTCAATAATTGGTAGACAATTAACTAAAAAGGAAATATTTCCCTCGTATATGTGTATGTAGAACTAATTGAACAAACATTAATATGCTATGCACATGTTGGACTAATCAAATAGATATACATGATTGAGCTAATAAAAAACACAAAATTTGTCTTCACAAGTTGTTTAGTGGTTAATATTCAAGATCAAAAGTCTTAAGTAATAGTATTAGTTAAGGGCTAATCGAAATCGGGTGAACTAGCCCATGGTCAATGGTCTGGGTCCTGAACTGTTGACCATGGGTAGAAACCGAAACCACCCTAAATACGATCCAGCTAAAGGCCTGGAAATTGAAACTGATTTCTCGGCGATTTCGTAGCAGGTATGGTGTAGGGGGGTAGGGGTAGGCCTAGGGTGCATACGGGGTGGCAGTTGCAGCAGAAAGCTTACGATTTTGATGGAAAACCAGTGGTTTTAATACTCATTTTTTTTCAAATTCAAATTTAATTTTTCCCCCTCGTTTTTATCTATAAATATCCCCTCCTTACCACCTTCAAATTCATCTCACCGGAACAAGTCCTTCCCGCCGGTCACAGTTCACCTTCACGGTGAACCGTGAATCGTCGGTTTAGGCTCGGAACCGATGATTTCCGGTCCGTGGACAACAAGAGTCTTAGGCTTGTGTCCACCGTTACTCGATCTTTAAATTATGTTTATTTGGCCATTAAAAAAACATAAAATCTCTTGTGGTTAATATTGGAGGTAAAAAGTTCAGGTTCAAGTCCCTTATCACATGATCTCTAAAATAATTTATTCAACAATGATTAAAATATAAAATGTTGTATATTAACCAATCTAATACTTTTCTTGATTTACAATTTTTGAACAAATTTCCAGATATAACAATACGTATGAAAAAACCAGAATTTCTTGTTTTGTTTTACTACCTTTTTCATCGAACGTTTACGTCGGAAAACAGGGGACGTGGAATGTTTTCCTCCTTGGGCTTGGGAATGGAAAACATGCTTGACGTCTAAGTTCTGCATAAATAGCTCTATATATATACCTATCCATTTATTTCACCATAAATCATACAAAAATACATTTAATAATCAGTCTCTATTTCATCATAACTAGCTACAATTAAATAAATTAATAGAAACGACAACATATATGTGTAGACCTAACAATATCTTTGAAAATCAAAATATTGTTCTCTGCCAACAAATACTTGACGGATCCAAAAGAAACTACAAAAACAAGTTCTCATGCGATATACTTTCTCAATTAGAGTCGAGATCGATCAAAAAATAAGAAATAGAAAGAGACCATGAGAGATAGTAATTTGTAAATTGGATCCTCCATTATGAAATAATGTTTCACTCTATTTTATTATTATTTGATAAGCATTAGCGTAATCACTACATAAATTCAACTTTTAGAAGAAAAGATGCAAGTGCAAGGCCTTCTGTTTGATAAGAAGAGTTAGGATGCAGACAGCATACATTTCCGTCATCGCTTACCTAATTATCAATGATTTTGGGTTAAAAAAAATAAAAATAAAAATGGCTTTGTGAATGGATATAGTATTGTCTTGTAATATACAGTATGAAATGTGAGGACCATTTAACAATCCGGATAATATTAATCTCAAGTCATCCTAACTATTTATAGTTATTATTATGATTTCGGTGATATATAATTGTGATAAGTTGGCATTGCATAATTTGTTGCGAAAATAAAGTAATAGTGTGTGATATAGTGATGGAACTCGAATTCATATTTAATTTGTTATTGTTTCCAGTATTAGAAGTGGAATAATTATATTATTTGGTTTCCAGTATTGTTCCCATATCTACCACGGTTGCGATATTATTATATTCCAACTTCGGCGGCACTTTCCTTTTTTACGAATTAAGATAAGGTTTTTTAGAATTTGGGCTGTGCCTACCACGGCTTTGTTATTTCTCCTGGAAATTAACATTTTCAATTTTGAGTGGAATTTTTTTGGGATGAGTATTAGAACTCCAAGTAATAATGGAGTAATCCAAAGTTAATGCCAAAATAAATAAAATTCGAACATAGCAGAGCATTGAGGGCTGCGATTTCGGCTAACATTTATGATTTGAAACGGCGAGCCCAATGAAGCATCATCGATTACTCTACACCTTTCCTTTCTAATACAAGACAAGACAAGACAAGATAAATCCAGTTTTACATTTCCCAATTAGGAGCAAAGATTGCTCTTCTACATAAAATTAACAAGGCTTTGTATATGGAGAGCTGTTATTCATCAAGACAAGTGTTTCATCGCCTACTCGACTCCGAAATGTCTGTTTCCATCAATGCCCACTGCTCCATATCTACTATCACACTCTGCTGTTCAGCCATGATATTATGTGCTCCATGATCTCTTCCTTCTCTCGCTCGAAAAGTAGATCATGCAGGAGCCCTTCATAGAGCACAATGTTTTTGTCACTCGATGAAGCCTCCTTGTACAGCTTCTGGGATGCTCCAGGGTCGGTTACTGAATCATCACTGCCGTGAAGAACAAGAAACGGCACTGTCAGCCTGCTTAAGTTCTGCTGCAAGTATGCCGTTATCCTAAGAATTTCATAGCCCGTTCTTACTCTAATGGCTCCAGTGAATACTAGTGGATCTGAATACTTTGCCACTAGTGCATCTGGATCTCTTGAGACTGCAATGCCTCTCTTGTTTGCCGCACTGAATTGAAAACGAGGAAACAAGAAGGAAAACACCGGAGCCAGCACCTGAAACCAGAGAGGAACACTGCTTCATGCTAGAAGCTACATATAGAGTTTTCCAGAGATATATGTAAAGGAACGTGTTGTCACATTTGGTTTTGAAGAATAGGTCTATTAGGACTGACAAGTTATTATTTTAGAATGCTCCGTAAGTGAATGCCAAAGATTTGAACTTACAGCAAAAATTGGATGGGATGGCTGAACTCCTATGGCAGGCGAAGTTAATATTATGCCTGCTACGCGCTGTTTCACTTTCGGATCAAGTGCTGCCTGTTCATCATGCATGTGAAGTAACATTCATCGATTAGCTGTAAGTTTAAGAGACTCGTAACTGTGACAGTGTAAAATGATTAATTAACATATTCAAATATTACCTTCAAAATTATAGCCCCACCAGTGGAATGTCCAAAGCAGAAGCACGGAAGTCCTGGATTTTCAGCTAAAACCTTGCTGAGAAACAATTTCTGTTGACCGTAGAAGATGGAGAAATCAGCAAAATCTTTGGAGTTCCGTACCCATATGCAAAACTTAGGTGATAATTGATATGGTATAGAAGTGACGATCATACCATATCATTAACTGCATCATCAAGAGAATGAACATAGGCGTGCAATCCATCGCTGCCACCATGTCCTGAAATAAGGTAAAGGATTGAGCTAAGAGGCATAGATCTATCTCCACATAGTACTTGTATCATAAAACAAAATCAATCCAGCAAAAAGTGCTGCAAGCTCTGTACATCCAAGTGCTTCATTCAGAATAGTCATTTAACTATTATTCAAAAAAAAAAAAAAAAAAAGAACAGAATTAACCATCTAAAACACATTTACGCCAAGGAATCACAGCAAAAACCAAACAACACACAAGACCAAAGTCTGCTCAGAAGGCTGTGGACCGAGTTACCATGAAAGTGGTTTCTTGGTCATGGCAAATTTATTCATCAACAATTCAGTGTCCTATTTATTCCCGTAAATTGCAACTGCCTAACTTGACAAATTCACTTAACAGGGGCAATTGTTACATTGCTACATGCATTGGCTAGTATGGAAGAACTATGTATGATGTTTAAGCAGATGTTCATTTCAGTTTCCTTTTCTTGAAAAGTTTTCCTTGTCCAAATTTCAGAAGCACGACTGCTTCCACCAATTGTTACATTTAAGGTAGATGTAAAGACTCAAATAACATGCTTACTCATGAAGGAGGCTTTGCATGTTACTTTTAGGCACCAATTGCATCCACATTGAAAATTATTCATACCCTGCAACATCCAAATATATATGCATGGTTGAATTCTATTACATCTAGACTATAAAATAGTAAAACAAACAGGGCTTTCACTGCCGTGATCATCCAGTAGTTGAAGAAGGCAAAGAATACTTTTTGAAAAGGATTGAGAACATTGGTAAATCGAGGAAGATTAATCTCCATCTAGCATTGAAATGATTGTATCTTCTTGGAAAACATGCTGACTATTTATTTGTAAAACAGCAATGAATATTTTGTTAATGCCACACTTAAAACATTTTGTTTTCTCAACCTGTAATGCTCTCTCTCTCTCACACACACACAAACATACACGCATTTCCAAGATCATTGACAAAGGTCCATAAAATGTGCAGTAATTGACTAGGAAATACCCAATTCGGCCAGGTCCTCAGTGATTACGAAAGGTAGAGATAAGGTCTCCTTTGTTCCCCCCTATTCAACAAGGTTACTTTCTTCTATATGGAAGAAAGAGCTCAGATTGAACAGATTACAGTTATATATGTATAGTAGCATTGAAAACCAAAAAAGACATTTCCTACTAGAGGGCACTCACATATAAATCAATCCTGCATGATTACAAAAAATATTTAAAATAGACTTCACCTACACAGGCTGAACTATTTAAGTAAAAAGGGCACATGCATCCTTTATAACACCAAAAAGGGTGTTGTTACACCACATTTGAGATAGTTCTCAAAAGATTTCAATTTTATTAGCACAACTAGAGTCCAGATCAAATTAAAGGTAGTACAACATCTACCTTCACCCGTTATGTTCTTCGCCCGCTTTGTTGGATAGCCACAAAATAACGAGCATGAAGTAAAACACATGATATTGCAAAAAGTAAGAATTTTTCTCTATTTTTCCTTCTTATAATCCAAAAGAGAATAGTAAATTATTTATTAAAGTGCTACTCACACTGAAAGTATTTCTGCATCATACAAATTAATTCAGTAATTTCAACTCACCAATCCAGTCCATTCCGTAAACTTTGAAACCATTTGCATTTAGTTTCTTGGCGAACGCATCATATCTTCCACTGTTTGAAAAACACACACACATACCTTTAGTGCACGTAAGGATAAATAAAAATGAAAAATCAAAATGAAACAAAATTGAATCAGACCCATTACTATTCTCTAGTAAGGCGCAGACCTGTGTTCATTGAGACCATGCAAGAGAACGACCAGTCCCCTGCACACCAGAAAATAAACATGATAAACTCTAGTTGTTTGGGATACAAATTCAATAAAATTTATGTGACACATGGAACCCCTGCACACCAGAAAAGAAACATGATAAACTCTAGTTGTTTGGGATACAAATTCAATAAAATTTATGTTACACATGGAACCACGATAAAAGGCAGAAAGGTAATGCACCAACAAGGTGAACGTTGGATCATAAAGTTCTTGTTATGGAGATGTGCACCGCAGCACCGGTACATGTAATTACCCTTGAATACATTAGTCATGATGTAAATTGGATTGCAGGCGATCCTTTCTAGTGAACTGCGATGCTTATCTGAATTATTTTCCTCAACACTTTAGATTCTTTAGTGAATAGAGGAAAATGATATGTTGATTGAATACTCTACTGGTCCAGACTTGCAATATGATGTAATGACAATGGGAATTCAGAGTTGTCTGCAACTAAGTTGCTATTCTTCCTAAGGCTGTCAAATCTACAAGACCTTCAAAATGTATGCATGCCAGGTACCATGATAAGAACAATGGAGTCCAACTTCCAGTTTGATATTGAGCATCAGTTTCTACTGGTCAACTAGGACCTAAGAAGGCAATGTATGTTGGAAATCCTTTGTTAATATCACCAATCTTGTTACATTTTATAAAAATGGTAGACCAAGATGGCTTGGTCATAACAAGACTTGGAGAGCAAACCAACCAGCAAACACCATCAAACTCCGTGGAAGTTAAATCTATGTTGACAGAGAGGAGCGTTATAATCAGCTTGCTGTTTTATTGTTTTCCTTGATTCGTGAAAAATAAGCTACTTCCTTAACTAGTAACTTATCCAGAATCCTTTCTTATCAGTTGAGTTAGAGAAGAAAAGTCAACGTTTCTTTCATCTCTGGTCTGGATAGGCTCAAAATAAAAGCTATCACCAGAAACCAGAGATGCCAGTAATAATTGGTCTCAAATTGACTGCAGTGCCAGGATATCCCAGGAATTGCTCCAAGTGAATATCAACTGACAATAAAGAATTTGCAGAAACTTAAGTAGTAAAGCAGCAATATCCTATATTCCTCCATCTTTTCCCAAAGAAATAAAAATACTTTGATGAAGAAAACAAGAGACAGCCTCATAAAAGCTGTTCAAGATTATGCAAACTCTTGGGATTTGTCAGAGTATAGGTGACTAATACAAGAATTTCAGTTATGTAATAAAAATATGTTTTGGAGTAGAAAACAAGAGACACCTCATGAAAGCTGTTCAGATTATGCAAACTCTTGGGATCTTGTCTGTTAATAGGTGTCTAAAACATGAACATCAATTTATGCATGTTATATCAAATAACATTCGGGGAATATTCTTGTTGACTAGCATCGACATATTGTGTGGTCAAAACTCACTGTTACATCTTGTACAATCATCACACTCAGATTCTATAACACGATGAAACAAGAGTGAGCAGCAGAAGCATATACTGCTATGGTAGCAGTGCAAGAATGATGCCTGGAAGAGAAGATTACTTTATTTCCATTTTATAAAATTGTCTGGCCCATGAACCTTATTTTTTGAGGTGTTTATTTCAATCAATTCGTTGTTAATCGGTTCACCTACGCTCTATCTTAATGTGCAAATGCAATTTTTTATTCCTTAAAACAATCAATTTCCACTTTTAGAACAAAAATCAAGACATCAAGTTCATTAAAACTTTTAACCACCATTAGAGATTTTCCAGTTTGCCTTCGCCATGCTTCTTATAGTCACGTCAATGTCCCAGTAAGTTTAAATTGGTAAGATGCTGAAATATAAGGCGAAACTGAAACGGGACCCTTCGTTGGCGGATGTTTCTTCTAGCAGCTACAAATCCGACCACATTAAAGAAAATGACAAAACAAACAAGGAAAATATATTGAGAAGACAGACATTAAGGGAAAAATAAAAAGACATTTCTTTTCCTTCCACGAGTTAGCAAGAAAGGCATAATACACCATTAAATTAAATTGTACTAGGTTCCGTCGTACCAAACTGCATGTAATTTGTTTTAGTGACGTACAAAAAGGAAACATGGTTGTCTACCATACTCAAGCAAAACGAAAAATCAAATAATAATTTAAATTACAGAAGTTAACGAATTTAATTACCTGACTTGAACCACAACGGGCGTCCATGACTGAGTAAAAATAGTATCACCTCTCGACGTAATAAACAACGAATACGCCCTCGCCGTACCCTCATTATCTCCACCTCCGTTATCCTCCTCCACTCTCTTAATCGCCAGCGCCCTCCGCGCCGCCACATCTTTGTCAACAACCGCCGCCACGCTCTTCATCGGGACCATCGCCGCCGGCACAGTCACCACCTTACCCGTCGTAGCCAGGGCCTTTTCCTCCTTCCCGCCGCCTTTCTCCGGAGACTCGGGCGCGGCACCCACCGCTGCGCACCGCTTCCTCCCGCGGAACGGCAGGAGGAGGATCAGGAAAAACGCGCTGATCAGCCGCAATACGCTCCTCAACGCGCGTAGAGACAGCAGCGCATTGATTCTCCCGCTCGCGCCTGAGGTCAGCATTACGGTGGCTCCGTCGCTTGCTTTCGTCATCATTCCGGTTTTAACGGATATCAGCTTCGGCGGTTTGAGATAACACGTTTTCGTGATTAATGGAACTTTGTTGAATTTTAATCTCGGAATTAAGATTGCGCTAATATTTGATCGGAAAACACGCTCATTTGGAATTGAAATTCTAGGTTTCGGAAATGCCGAGCAAATCATATACCAGAAAATTGGGGAGATATTGCCGCAAAATTAGCAACCCACAAAAGCTGGTAAAGAATTTTCAGATATTCTAACGATTGCAGAAGGTAAAAACAAGGGGTAAGTAAACAAAAACACAGCTTTACAAAAATTCCTCCTGAAAAAAATGCAGAGGAAATTGAAGAGGTGAAAATAATAGATTCGGATATGAATGAAGGGGAAAAATCGAAATGGAAATTGATTTCTGTTTTTGGGGCCGAAAAAAATTAGGAGGCGGAATAAATAGGTGGGAGAGAAATGTGGGTCAGCCCACCGGGCGATGGCCTACGGGCTGCCACGTGTACGAATTACGCGGCGGTCTGTTTATTTTTTATTATTTTTATGGGGAAACAGTACGAAGGAAGGATCTTTGGAGGACACGTGGCGTGCGAATAGTGGATTTATGGCCTTGTGGGGGCGGGGGACGCTTTGAGGAGATGGAGCTACATATCGCCACGTGCTGATGGGCGAATGGCCATGATTGGAACTTGAATTAAGATAAGATGGTTGTAATTTGTAAAAGATGTTAATAAGTAGGGGCATTATTGTCCGATCAGTTGCAAACATTTTCTGTGGAAGGGTCTAGGTATGAGAGTCCTAGAGAAGGATGAAACATGTGGAGCTATGGAAAAAGAGACTAGTACTAATCGGCTAAAAAGGGAACAAAAGAAAAAAAATGATATATAGTCTTTTTTTTGGGGGGGTTAATTATCTTTAAATTCATAACGTTTTTATGGAATTGATTTTTATTTTTAATTTAAAAAATTTATTTTTAAATACATAATTTTTTATTTTTATCTCGGCTGAGAGCCAGATGACGGCCCTACCGGAGTCAGAGACGGCATCTCGGAACTTCTGAGCCGCGGCGACGCTGGAAGAACTGAGCGGCAACGGCAATTTTGACTGAACTGGATCGATAGAAGCTAGGGCTCTGATTTTTGTCTCGTTCGTGTAAGTAAGTAATCTGGAGTAAGAAATGATTAATTGAGAAAGGAATAAAAGTGAGGGAGAGAAAAAATGGAGATATGGAGAAAGGCGGCTGCCGCTCGCCGGACATTCTAGAGGCGGCAGCAGAAATCTCAAACAGAGAGAGAGATGAGCGGGTTTCTGCTTTGGCTGTCAACGCCTCATCCTCCGGCCCTTAGCTATCTGGTAGTTGGTCGACAGGGCAAGGGGGTTGAGGAGTGAAAGGGCGGCGGCGATGGTGGCGGCAAGGGCGGCGACGGCGGGTGGGGAGAAGGGGAATTAGGGTTTGGGTGTGGGGGAGGTTGGGGAAGATGATGATGTGGGTTTTTTTTTCTTCTTTTTTTTCTCTGTTTTTTTTTTCCACATGTCAATAATATGCTTAGGTGTCAATTTTCAACTGCCACCGCATCAATTCCGGCTGCCACCATGTAATTTTCGGCGCCGTTGTAAGAAAAAAAATCGATCACCGAACAAAACGAGACAAAAATGAAAGGTTATATATTTAAAAGCAGATTTTTTAAATTATGAGCAAAAACCAATTCCGTGAAAACGTTATGGATTTACAAGTAATTAACCCTTCTTTTTTTTGATAAATTATAGTATATGTAAATAAAAAAATTTAAAAAGCACATGACGAAGGATTCGAATCCAGGGCATCATGTCTTTGACATTAACCTCCTACCGTTTAGGCCAACACACGTCCACAATGCTAGTTGTTTTGTTCATAATAAGTGTGATTTTTTTTGTTAATTTCATTTATTCATAATAAATATTTTTTTTATTATTTTAGGACATATATTCTTATATTTTACCTTATTCACATAATATTTTAAAAAAATCCATCTCATAAATCATTTATTTATTACTACTTAACAAATTAATTGAATGGATATTTTTTAAAAAAATAAATGGAACACTTCCTCTACTCTATACACATTTCATAATATTTTTGATCATAGTGATTGATGCCTGGATAAGGAAGCGAAGATTTGGTTAAATATAAAATTACCAAATTTTAGAAGCCGTCCATATGAAAAGACAATACATGAGATAAAATTAAGTCATTATCCTCGTCGATCCTAGCATCTACTTCCAGTTATTAGTGAAAATTGATTGATGAATGACTATATAAAGTAATACTCACAATAGTATAATGGGATTAGAATTATATATGTAGCACATTTTTAATTGGTGCCGTCCAACTTCTGATATCCCCAATCCCAACTCCACAAAAGAAAGAATAAAAATTCCCAAAACAATAGTCTAAAGATGATCCTCTCCCATGAAAAAAAGTGAAAGAAAAAAGAAACGAATAAATAAAGAAAACTAAGACGTTTGAAGTGCAAATGAAAAGAAGACGTGACAAATTCTGTGTTCACTAGTCCTGATCTAAGCAAAACTTTGGTGTGGTCGTGGACGGTCGACGGCAGTTATTAATTACTATTAGTACTAGTTAATTAAAGATTACTAACTATTAATTAATAATTAATTAGAGTTTAATTAATACTCCCTCCGTCCCAAACAAAATGTCTTGTTTTCCTTTTTAGGTTGTCCCAAACGAAATGTCATGTTTCCTTTTTGGGAAAAAAATAAGGGATAATAAAGTGTCTAATTAAGTGCTTTATTGTAGGGCCCACTAAATTTTTAACTTTACACAACACCACTTATACTCTAATTAACTTGCTGCTTAATAATTGTGCCCAAAAGAAACAGGACATTTCGTTTGGGACGGAGGGAGTACTATTTTTCATTTAAAATTTAGTTAAACTAATAGATATATATATAGGGTGTGGTTCTAAAGAGAACTACATTATTTGTGAGTTTGGGACGGAGGGAGTACTATTTTTCATTTAAAATTTAGTTAAACTAATAGATATATATAGGGTGTGGTTCTAAAGAGAACTACATTATTTGTGAGAACGTGAGAACTATCAAATCTAATGTATCCACTGTAAAAATTAATGCATTCGCTGTTAAAGTTAATGCACTAAAAAAAATAAAAAAAATATTGCTTCTTTCAGGATTCGAACCCAGAATCTGCATTCATCCAACAAGATGATGTATCCACAGTAGATCTTGATGATGGAATGACTGAAAATATTTTCTTTAGTGGTTCTTTTCTTGAACCTCTCCTTATATATTTATATATATATATATATATATATATATATATAGGGTGCCGCTATTCAATGGACTTCCCTTAGTCTATAATATAAGACTAATTTATAACCATAGATTGTAGATGATCTACGGCTGGATTTTAATTAAAATCTTGTGTAGAGTGCATTTAATAAACTAAATTATGCAGGCCGAATTATGACGTAGGGGTAAAATCGGCCACTCGAATTTGACTCCCTAAATTCTCTATATGGTAGTTCCGATTCTGTAGCATCAATTAAAAGTAATATTAAGATTTGCAATGATTACTTGTAAATATGTTCAATGGAGTGACGAAATCATGGTAGTAAATGAATTACACCTAAAAGTTCACCGAATCATTTTGAGGATTTGAGATAAATTTGAATTTTTCTTAATCTTGTATGCTCAAAATAATTATGATCCTCTGAATCAAAAAAAGATTGTTCATCTTCCCACAATCAACACAAAGCTCTCTGCGAAAACAAGGGTTTTCGTTCATCCCCTCCAAGTTGACTGATAAACTCGCCGGCCCTAACGCGCCGTCCGTTAGCAAGGCGACGTAAATGGCAAGAAGCAATTCTAATGCAACGGGTGAGATGACCGATTGTTCTAGATTAATTTGATCTCCTCTTCCATATCTACACTCATTTGGTTCTGATTCTCAATCCAATTAAATCTTCAAACGAAGAGGCGACGCAGTGGTTCTGGTGGTCGGCGTAGGTGGAGGAAGGCTGGCGCGGTGGTTCTGAATCGAGTAGGCGCGCTAACGACGCGCGGGTTGGTACGACGCGCGGGTTGGTGTCTGGACGGCGCAGTAATTGCAGGTGAAGACGGTGGTGGACTGGCGTGAGCTGTGGTGGTGGCGGCGGCGCTACTGATCGCCGTCTGAATCTGACGGCGACGTTGTGTGCAGGAGCGACGCACGATGAGGAGGAGGCGGCACACAGCGTTCAACCATTTGCTGTCCCCGAGTTCCACCTTGACGACACTTCATTCCCGCCCACAGTCCCCAACTTGGCCCTATGAATCCCCACACAAAGGTCCTCATTTTCAGCCCTCAAGAACACGATGGAATCCCCCGCCACATCCTTGCCCAAGATCATATGCAAAGGCAGCTCAGTCGAATTATTTCCATGAATTATTTTTTGTTTATGTATGAATTATTTGTAATTCACGGCTGTTCCATTTTTTGTGTATTGTATAGTTCATTTAATAAATGAAAAAATTCATACGGATTTGTGGCTGAAGACTATGATGAGTTCCTGATTGCATGAATTGTTTTTGATTTATGTATGAATAATTTGTTTTAACATCACTCTATATATCTGTTGCATGAATTATTTTTAGTTTTTGTACGAATTATTTTTGATTTACGTACGCATTATTTTTAGTTTTACGCATGAATTATTTTGATTTTCGTAAAAATTATTTTAGCCTCAACTCTGATTGTATGAATTGTTTTTGGGTTTCGTACGAATTATTTTTGATTTACGTACGAATTATTTTTTGTTTACGTACGAATTATTTTGGGAAGATATTACCTCTATTAGCGCAAAGATGATGAAGTCTCTCGAATATTTACCTCTGTTATCAGACGTGGGAGTGTATGGATGAATGAAGAAAATATGGAATTATATAGTGTATAAGCGTAATCTCTTAAATTATGGAAAAATATTAATTAATGAAATGTAATTACATTATTAACCTTTTCCTTATTTTCGGCTGATTACATACTAAAATATCTAGCCAAATCTGACCGTATATATTAGTGATATGAAGAGCTGAGATTTGGTCTTATTTTATAGGTTAAGAGTGAGTCTTATTTTAGCGCAACCCTAGCTATTCAATGGACTCCCCTTAGTATATAAGATAAGACTTCATCACAACCGTAGGATTTATAGGATGGACGGTTGGATTTTAATTTTTAAAAATGATTAAATTCATTTATCATTTCTTTTTATGCAGAATTGGAATACATTAAAGGGTAATTTTGACATATAATTTCAACGCAAATCTTCTCAGTTTGACCTTCCAAATCTTTTGCTCAATATACTCCGATTCTGAAGCGTGATTTATTACTAAAATTCAAGAAATACGTGCATACAAGAATATGTAAAAAATGCATGCATGAAAAGTTAAAAAATTCAAGAAGACCAATTGTTAACTTAAGAGGCCTATGGATCAAACCTCCCAAAAATTGTTGGATAAACCATATGAAGGATCAAAAATATTCATGTAGGTATAAAAAAATTATCATACAATGACGAATAAATAAAATGCATAAGATATAAACCCAGAGTATTACAAAATATTCAAATATGCATACGAAAAAATTCGTTCAGCAACATTTAAAAATTCTTCAATTGCATATAAACTTACTTTTGATGTTAATGTATTGAAGTTTATATTCAAGGGAAAAAATTGTGAAAAAATCAAACTAAACTAAATGCATAACTAAAACATTAAAACGACATAATTAAATTATGATTAAATAGAAATAAAATATTAAAATTGTTAGAGGACTTAAAATTCTAATATAAAATAGTCATTGTTAGATTGCATTATAACTAAACGTAAAACATTACAAAATATTCGGATATGCAAATGAAAAAAATGCAGATTAAAATGATATGAGAAAAAATCGTCAAACCAACTGTAAATATGCATGTATGTTTTCGCAAAATATTCACACAAGCATACTAAAAGGAATAATAAAATATTGTTACATGTAGTAATAAAATATGCATTCGGCAAATATCAAAAATTCATGGAAATAATAGTTAGGATGACGTGATCCCACAAATCGTGGGATTCATATTAATTAAGGGAATTGTATTTACCTTATTAACCTTATAGTATAAATAGGCTAACACCTATCCGAAATGATCTGGCCGTCCATTACAATTGATATCAAGAGTGGAGATTATGTCTTATTTTATAGCATAAGATTCAGTCTTATTTTAGCGCAACCCTATATATATATATATATATATATATATATATATATAGTGAGAACTACAATTTTCGTCATAACATGAGAATCATTAAAATTACTGCGTCAACTGCTAAATTTATTGCACTCGAAAAAAAATAAAAATTTTGCTTTATTCAAGATTTGAACCTAGTATTGCATTCATCCATCAAAATGATGCATGCACCCTAAATTTTCATGAGAATGACAGAATATAGTTTTTCTTCTCTTGTTTTATTTATTGGTTGTCAGTTGAATATATATATCGGCCACATAGGAAACCATCACCTCGATCTAATTCATCCTTGAATATTCCCTTTTAAGATGAAACATGACCTGATTAATTGTCTATCAAAATCAATGCATAACAGTTCAAGTCGGTTATGGACCCATAGTTTGTTGGAGGAGCCCAATTTATTAGTTGATAGAGAACTTCAAATCCATCGGAAATTTTGTGCTTGAGAATAGTAAGTTTTGAAGTAATAATTTATGGTTAATTTATTACTTTGACTAGACAAATAGTACTATTTTTTATACTAGAATAAAGAAATTTTAAAGATCGCATAACGATGGACTCAAATCCAGAACTTCAAGCCTTGAGCATTAATCACATACCGATAGGCCAACATACACTGACAATTCCATTACATGTTCGTCTAGTTTCATGTATAAAAACATGTCTTACCTGAAATATGACAAATTTTGTGCCTGAATAGTAAGTTTTGAAGCAATAATTTATAACACCTAGGACACGTTTGGTATTGGGTTATACCCTGTATTAGGTAAATTAATCTAGATTAATCTAATGTTTGGTATTCTCGAACAAAAATTCGGCTGGCCCAGGTATAATACAAGGCCCGGTGCTAAAAAACATGACTAACCCCGTTTAATAATACCACCTCCCCTCCTCCGACTAATTTTGCATCCCGAATCTGGTTTATTTTTTGCTACCCTTTGCACCCTTTTCGAGGAACAGTTTTTTTGCCCTAGCTCCCCTCCTTCTCCATCGTTTCCCATTCTGTTTTTTCGCTGCAGAACTGTGGGCGAAAATATCCAACGGCGTCAAGACCTTCTAATCAAGAATCTGGAGAGATGGTTGAACAACAATAGTGAGGAGTCATCTACGTCTTCCACATCAGGTGAGAAGAAATTAAACTTACGATTCTTCGCCTGTGGGCCTTCGATTTTGGGTGTCTTTTTTTCATATCATTAAAATTACGATTCGTTTATGATATAATGGAAAAATTGTTGTTTACTAACAAATTCAGACTTCACTATGTTGACTGCTCTTGATTTTGTATATTTATTATGGTTCCCCTTAATTCTATTGTATTTGTTATTTCAATGGTTAAGAATTAGATTTGTAAAAACCTGAAGCTGCAAATTGACCCATAGAACTCCAATGTTCGCAATTTGCAGCGATATATTTGTAAAAACCTGAAGCTGCAAATTGACCCATATGATTGAATTAAAGATTACGACGATAGGATTAAAATTAAGCCAGCCTTGACACCATCAGACTCTTGTATCCCAACCCATTATCTTGCAGTTATGGATTCAGTTCTCTACAATTAAATTACTCAAAAGTGTAAAATTTCCAAATGATTTTTAAGTTGTGGGGATACGTTGGGAATTTTTAAAAAATTAAAGAGGTCAATTTTGGTAATTCATTTGGTTATCCAACATATTGATATGGATACCAAACACATGTCTAGATTAATTTGCCATGATATCAAACACATATCAGGATTAATTAATTCTTCATTATCCACACTAATTATCTGGTTACTTTATATCCTGATTAATTCCTTACTGAGTATCAAACGAGCCCCTAGTCATGAGGTTTAATACAAGTATAAGCCAGTTTGATAGGTGTATCACCGTTAATGAGTATTTCTATAGATTTTGGAGTGTTTGATAGGATTGTTAATTATCAGCCTTGGCCCGCAGAAAAGCCAAGGCCCGCACCTAATATACTGTTCCTTTTAGAAAAGTCATCCCGCACCCCCAAGTTAAATTATACTGATTTGTACAGTAACAAATATTAATTCTTTGTTGACAAATTTTATATCCCCCTCAACCCAACTTCAAAAATGAAAAAAGCAAATACTCTCATGAAATATATTTGTGTTCTTCGCAACTGGAACAACAGAGCTTTTTCTTCTTCGCAACTAGCCATCAACAACTAGCTACCATCGTCGCCACTATAAACTTCCATCCCCCAACCGAAAAACGTTGTGGCCCACAAAGAAATCGAAAGTGTCCATTGACGACCAAAAATCAATAAAGTGGTGGGGGTTGAGACTTTGTACACATTTGTTTGATAGTTTTTTTCTTCTTCTTAAATTAAGGTCAAAATGATAATTTGTTAATTTAATCTTAAGTTGTATATTGTCTATCAAACAAAAAAATTAGTTATCTCAAGGATTCTATCTTAATTATCAAACACAAATATACGATACTTATCACTCATTATTTACAATATTTATCTTAATTTAAGTTATTTTGCCATATCCTAATAAAATTATCAAACGGGGCCTAATAGAAGTAGACTGGTTTATTAGTTCATCGTGTCTACATCGTACAAGTTTTCCATATCACAAACTAAAATAAAAAGTTTTCTGCGTCACATTTCGGAACTAATATATATTTTTCTCTGTACAAAATCAATAAACAGATAATGAAGGAGCCATAGAATAAAAAATAGTAGTACTACTAGTTGTTTAAAACGTGGGTTAAATATTTACATTATGGAATGAAGTAGGGGTTTGGACATTGTCCATCTATGCAAAATTGAACCAAAGACATCGTAAAATATAATTACAACATGAGTATATGTGAGATCAACAGACATGAATCCTTGGCCATCATAGAAGAATTTCAAACCTTGATCGTTGGATGTATTCACATCCCCCCTCCACGCTTTCGACCCGGCCCCGCTCGTCAAGAATTGGATCGGGCTGCAACCAAACCCAAATGTAACACACATTAGATAATTACTAAAACATATAGAATAATATTTATTTATTAAAATAAATGAAAACACGGGTGTTTACCTTTTGGTGTCGCTGATGCGTTGGAGGCAATGATCGTGTCCGTTGATATAAAGATCAACATCGTTGGCCTAAAGATTCACCCCAAGAGTTAGATTCATCCTTCGATAGCAAGTGTCGTTAAACACTAATACTTCATCTGTCCACGAAATAAGTACCCATATTTCCTTTTTTGTCCGTCCACAAAATGAGTACCCATTTCCCTTTTTGGCAAGTGTACCCCACACAACACTTTAATCAATACACTCAAAAAGCTGTGACCCATATTCTATTCACACTACACTCAATATATTTCTTAAAACCCGTGCCATCCACAAATGGGTACTCATTTCGTGGACGGAGGGAGTATAATAGTATCGAGTAGATTTAGCCATTTATGAATCTTGTTTTTTTTTTTTTTTTTTAATTATTAAAAAAATTACCTGAAGAATTGGAAGAAGCTGATCTACAAGCTCTAGAGTGTCGCCATGGTGGCTCACACTTCGAATGGCATGATGACCCACCACAATTTTCCATGTCGCTTTCGAATTCTCCAATGCTAATTCAAGATCCTATTTGTTTTTGGACCATCAAGTAAAAATTAGAATTTAAGTAGGGGCATTTTAATTTAATCAAAATAAACAATCCAGCTAATTTAGTCAAATAAAGTTCAACCCAATTTTGAGCTAGATTCAATAAATGTGTCTTTTTTTAAGAGCTGCGTGTGCCATAAGACAAATATTAGACGGAATTAATAAAGTTTTAATGGATAATTATGTGACGGGACTAACATGTTTAATTGTTAATTAATTTGGTGCTTAATTGACGTGCTCTAGATGCACCCCTACAGTTTCGTTATGCATCTTGAAATAATTGTGCCCACACAAAACGTGTTGTGATTTGATACATTAATCTCTTGAGTCTTGACTATTTTTGTTTACTTTTTTGCACAAAAGGCCAAAATGGTACTTGAATAATTGAGATTTGTCACAATCTTGCTGTTGGCACCCACACCTATTTTTATGATAAAAATAACAATTGTATTTGATAAAACTTACTTTTAGCAAGTGGGCAGTAATAGGTTTTAGTAAGTAGAAATAAATACATTTAAAATAAAGTTGAGAAGATAAAACTTACTTTTAGTAAGTGGGCAATATAGGTTTTTACAGGGGACACGCCGCGCCAGTCATACACATGATCACCTGGATTTGTGAAATACTCATCCACAAATGGAGAGGTGTCCACGAAGAACAATTCTGCTAGCTCTGTCCAAAATAAATGAAGAAATATGAATATATAATAAAATGTAGATTACATAATGATATTGATTTAAAAATGAAACATGGAATTCCCTAAAAAAAAAGACAATGATACATGGAAGTAGAATAAAATAAAAAAGTAGGGTACCTGCATTGACAATAAAGGACCTCAAGCAAAGCCATCTACTGTCGATTTTTCTAAGCAATGGGCTCAGCTGGGCCACCGCATCACCTCTGTAATCATGGTTCCCCAAAACTGCATCCAACATAAACAACTTACTCTCACAAATCTTGACACATTTTCCTTTTTGAGTTGTTTCACAAATTTTAAAACATTTATAAATAAGGTAATAATTATTACATTCTCTCTCATACTTTATCACTTTTATTACCATCTCTCTCCTAATTTATTATTTTTATTACCATCTCGCTCATACTTTATGACTTTTATTACATTCTCTCTCATACTTTATCATTTTTATACTTTATTAATTACACATTTAAAACACTAATTTACAATTCCTTAATTCCCGTACCCAAACCAAACGTGTTAAGATTCATGAGACGGATGGAGTATTTATTTTCATTTTTTCAATTTACTAGCGACAGAAGCAACAAATTTAAATCTATTGTCTACTAAAAAAGAAAAGGTATTAATTATTCATGAAATGGGTCGTATCTAGATATAGCTAGCTCAAATTAAGTTATCGACGGCTTTTTGTTATGTATTAAAATGTTTACCATTTTCGAAATATCTATTATATAATAGGATTAAGCCTTAACCTATGTGGCATATCTAAAATCTCACCATTTCAAAATTTACCATATATAATCTTCATCATTTATTAATTAATTAACTATTACATTCTATATAAAGATTCATTAATCATAATAAATATAATTAATAATAAATGTGTATATATATAATAATATTAACATTACATATAATCTAAATTAATAAATTTTATTATTTATTTTTTCTAGATAAAAATTAGATTTACATGTCTGATAAGAAAAAAATTATAATCTATATATGATAAATTATTTTAATTGAATGTTAGTGATTAGATGTATATTTGTTATTAATTTTATATTTCTCAATAGCGTACATAGATGTTGCAATATATTATATTGTGTGAATATATATATATATATATATATATATATATATATATATATATATATATATTTATAATATTTATATTCTTAATTTTCAATAAAATTAATTTTAAATTAAGTTTGCATTGAGACATGCACGTATATGTAAATTATAAACGGGTCCGGTCATTGATTTACATGTTTGCATAATAAGGCACAAATTCTATAAACTGATTACTTTAAAACAAAATCTTATTTTATGTCTATCAAAATACTTAAAATTTTATTTTTATTTTTTATAAAATAAATCCATTCATTTTATTTATATAGGGAAGAAAAATATATTTTTCATTTCTGCAAACTTTATTTGTTTCTGTTCGTCCATTACTATAATAATAATAATAATAATAATAATAATAATAATAATAATAATAATAATAATAATAATCTATTCTATAATACGATTAGACCTTAGCCTACGTGACAGGCCTCAAATTCTTTCTTTTCAATCTCAATCTCCAACGTGGCATTTGAGAATCCAATCTATATATTCTCATTCTCACTTTTAAAACAAAAGTCACGCCTCCCTCTTCCTCACCCCATCGTCGTCGTCCCTGAATCCGGTCGTTGCGTCTCCCCCTTCACTGTCTCTCTCTTCTCTCAATCCTTTTCTCTCTCTAAAGTCGATTGCACACTCAAATCGAGCCCTAATTCCCCCCTTAAACTGCCCGCCTCATTCTCCCTCTAAATTTCGGCGTCGCCGCCGTCCTAAGGGCGGCGTTGCTCCGCCTCATCTCTGACTCCCTCTTCCATTCCTTAATTAGTTCGATTCTGTTTCCACTTCTTAAACCCATGAGAATTCTTCATTCGAAGCAATTAATACAAGAGCTCTAAGATTTCTTTTTCCTATAACCCGTTGCCGTTCCTTCTTCTAGACTCCGGCGAAATAGTCGCCGCTGAGCCCTGGAGTTCGTCCACCGTGCCGTCGACCCCCACCCCACCGACGACTTCTCTGTTTTGATACCTTGATTTCTGAATCTGCCGTGATTCTTCCTACACACCTTTGGTAAGTATTAAATTAGTTTCCTAATTTAATAACACGTTTCACTATTTTAAATATAGAATGATTATTATTTTAGAAAAAACAAATTTTGGAAAGAATTTTAACAATGGAAACTTATAACCTAGATTTTTAGCAGAGTTGCCAGAGCAGAGCTTCCACAGCAGAGGGCCAGAGCCAAGTTGCCAGAGTAGAGATGCCAGAGCAGAGCTGCCAGAGCAGAGATGCCAGAGCCAGAGCAGAGTTACCAGAGCAGAGTTGCCAGAGGAGAGCTGTCAGAGCAGAGTTGACATAGCAGAGCTTCCAGAGCAGAGCTGCCAGAGCCAGAGCAAACCAGAGTAGAGGGCCAGAGCCAAGTTGCCAGAGCAATCAGAGCCAGAGCCAAGTCGCCAGATCCAGAGTCAGAGCTAAGTCGTCAGAGTCAGAGTCAGAGCCAGAGCCAAATCGCCAGATTAGGCCTTAGTTAATTGCATACCTACATTCTTAATCCTCGATTTTCCGATATTTATAAGTTTTAATTGCATACCTAGATTTTTAGCTATAAATTCCTTAGTTAATAATGATTTACGCTGCATCGTGTTTTTTCAGCCAACACAAGGTACTTTTGTTCTTCTTTTGCTGTGTTTAGGGAGCAAAGCAAACCTTTTGCTGTGTAATTTTAGTGCTTCGTATTTGAATAAAATTTGTTTCTGACTTGTGAAAGATATGTTATAAGCCTTTCGACGGAATATGTAAATTACAGTTGATTGGGGTCCATATAATACTCCCTCCGTCCACGAAAAAGTGCCCCATTTGGGTGCTGGCACAAGTTTTAAGAAAGCTGAAAAAGGTGGTGTAAATGTGGTGTAAAAGACTAAAAGGGTAGTGTTAATGTATTGTGGTTACTTTTACTAATCTTGCACTAACTATTTGGCATTATTTTATTAGGTGAAAATTCAGAAAATAAATATATAAATAAAATGGAAAATAAATAAACTGGAAATAAATAAACTGGAAAATTCAAAAATAAATAAATAAATAAACTTGAAATTCAGAAAATAAATAAATAAATAAACTGAAAATTCAGAAAATAAATATATAAAAAAATGGAAAATAAATAAACTGAAAATAAATAAATAAACTGAAAATTCAGAAAATAAATAAATAAACTGGAAATAAATAAATAAATAAGTAAATAAACTGGAAAATAAATAAACTAAAAATTCAAAAATAAATAAATAACTAAACTTGAAATTCAGAAAATAAATAAATAAAATGGAAATAAATAAATAAATAAATAAACTGGAAATAAATTAACTGAAAATTCAGAAAAAAATAAATAAATAAACTGGAAAATAAATAAACTGAAAATTCGAAAATAAATAAATAAACTGAAAATTCAAAAATAAATAAACTTGAAATTCAGAAAATAAATAAATAAATAAACTGGAAATAAATAAATAAATAAGTAAATAAACTGGAAATAAATAAACTAAAAATTCAAAAATAAATAAATAAATAAACTTGAAATTCAGAAAATAAATAAAATAAATAAATAAATAAACTGAAAATTCAGAAAATAAATAAATAAACTGGAAATAAATAAATAAATAAATAAACTAAAAATTCAAAAATAAATAAATAAATAAACTTGAAATTCAGAAAATAAATAAACTGAAAATTAAGAAAATAAATAAATAAATGGGATTAATTGTGTGGGTTAATTGCATAGATTAAATAAAAGTGTGGATTTATTAATGACATAAGTTGTAAATAAATAGAAAAGTAAAGGGTATGAATGTACAAGAAGGTAAACATGACACTTTTTCGTGGAAAAAAAAAAGGGGTAAGTAGGACACTTTTTCGTGGACAGAGGGAGTACCATTTTGAGTTGCCAGAGTAAAGCTTCCAGAGCAGAGTTGCCATACCAGAGCTTCCAGAGCAGAGCTGCCAGAGCTAGAGCTAACCAGAGCAGAGCTTCCAGAGCAGAGGGTCAGAGCCACGTTGCTAGAGCAGAGATGCCAGAGCCAGTGCTAACCAGAGCATAGCTGACAGAGCCAGAGCTAACCAGAGCAGAGGTTCCAAAGCAGAGGGCCAGAGCCAATTTGCCAGAGCAGAGATGCCAGAGCAGAGCTGCCAGAGCAGAGATTCCAGAGCTAAGTCATTAAAGTCAGAGCCAGAGCCAAGTCGCCAGATCCAGAGTCTGATGCAGCCCAAGGTTCGTTGGTGCAAGACCCGGTGCATGTCTCTGTTGGTCCGGTTACAAGAGCACGAGCCAAGAAGTTCAAGGAGAGCTTGATGAGCTTAGTTCAAGAAGTGTGGGCTCAAGAGTTGATGAAGAAACCTATTGGAGATGGTGGAGTCGGCCCAAGTCTAATTAATCTCATTACATGCGAGTGGGCCGAAGCTTGAAGATTTGATTTATTTTGAAGACTTCATTTATTTATTTCAGCTTTGTTATTTTTTCGCAGCCCATGAGTTAAAGGGCCTTGTTATTTTCGGATTTTAGTAGTAAGGGCCTTGTTTGGCTTATTAGGGCTTGTTTTTAAGTTGTTTCCTTATTAGACTAGGTTTAGTTGTGCCTATATATATGGCTGTTACATGTTGGACGAAAATTACCTACTTTTATCAATAAACTTGTGAGTTTTATTTTCTCTCTTGAGAATCTCGAATTCCTCTTGATTATTCCAAGACGAATTCAATTATCGACGTAACGGCGAGTCAACCAACCCTCGTCGGGTGTCATTCAGCGTCCCCGAGTTGCTGCGTCAACTGCACGTTGGGGTATAGGGCATTCAGTCGCCTATATCATTCCGTGGGTTAGATTCAGAGGTTTTGAGATTCCATCATTTCCGTCCAAGTTCAGTCTTCCGCGTGCGTTGTGTTCGATCGATCGGCAAGGATCGTATCAGAGTCAGAGATAAGTCATTAGAGTCAGAGCGGGATGATGATGACAGAATCCAGCTCAGTAATTAGGGGACAACGACTTGACAAGTTATAATTTAATAATAGCCTTAATTAGTTTAATCGCGAGCATGCGGAATAGATGACCAAACGAATTTACTACTTTACCCCAACTGTAATGCCTATAAATACATACGATGATGACATAAAGCACACGCTCTCTCTTTTACTGCTTTAAGAACTCTTCTCTTTCCTTTCTCTCTAGAGTTTGAACTAATAAAATTACATATATAAATAAAATATCTAAATTGTTAGAGTTATGTTTGTTAGATAGTTGACAATTGGAGTCATGGTTGAATATAATTTCATATTTGATGATGGTCTCTCAAACTCTAGATGAGATGATGCTCAAAACTCCATACAAGATGATGCTCTTTCAAGTTTTAGACGAGATGATTCTCTTTCAAGTTTCAAACAAGATGATGCTCAGAAGTTAGAGGTGATCTGTTAAGTTTGCGACGAGCTGATGCCCACAACTTGGTTGGTCTTAAAACTCCAAATGATACGATGTTCGATAAATCAGTTATGGTCTTTTAAATATCAGGCGATATTATTTTCATAATTAGTTATGCTTTTAGAAGTTCAGAATTATATGATACCTATGTCAAATTTATATGTATTTCTACTCTTTTTTTCTTACGCGTCAACTTTTTATAAAATTTCATATGAAAACTAATGGGTATTTTTATGATCTCAACAAAATTAATAATTTAATTGCTAAAAGTTGTTGACATTAATATAATTTAAAATGTATTACTAATTTAATTTAATTTAATTAATTATATAAATAATTTACATAAAAAATTATTATTTTATATAATTATCATAAGAATAACATAAAATATATAAATTACAAGAAAATATGTACCCGTCGAATTTCGACGGGTAATACACTAGTATATAATTAATAAGAGTTCCATTCTACTAATGTATCAGTATTGAGATTAATGCGATAATAAATGCTTGAGATTGCAATTTGGATTAAAAAGCACCAAACTATTAAAAATTTAAATTTTAATTACTCTCATTAAACTATAAATAACGAAAACTAAAAAATTGTACTAACCATTAAACCACTGCTTTTGGAGGCTCTTGGCCGTGTAAATATCGGTGAAAGAATCAACAAAGTTTGGATCTTCCACGCCCTTCAATCCATTATCGTAGAAATTATCACCAGTTGACACCACAAAATCTATGTCCATTTTTTCACCTATTCTTCCCATCTGCAAAATTTAACAAAATTTACCATCTCCACACACAAACATATTTACGTAAATTAATGAGAGAAATTCACAAAATAATTAGAAAAGAAGAACATTGCATACCTGAAAAGCAACTCGTGATTGGTTGAATTCACCCTTTCTTCCCCAATCTCCGACGACCAGAAATCGGAGCGTTCCGTCGCCTTTTGTGGTCTGTTCGAATCTTTCCAAATCCGCTGAGATTCTGCAAACAATTAACAATACGACTAACAGAACCATGGTTTTGTGGTAACTCCCCATGGCTCTGTGTTTTGTTTCTGTATTTAGAAGAACGAGTTTGTTGGGAGAAGAGAGCTAAAAACCAGATACACAGATACAGAGGGAGAATATGGAAAGTGACGCTAATTTTCTAGTTAATTTTTTATGGAGTCGAAGATTTATATAGGAACGTTTTAGATGAGCAATTTTTTATTTTATTCTATTGATATGAGCAAATATTTATGATTGGTTTATTGGATTCATAACTAGTATATGATGATGATTTAATGTCAGCTTTTGTATGGTATATTGAATTGATTTTCAACATTCTATAATTTATAGGGCTACATTGGATTAACGGAGCTTAGTTTTTTGTTGTTCTTAAATCTTTACGCAAAAGGAATCATAACAGTTTCGTTCAAGGAAATTTAAATAAACGTGAATAGTCATTCTTTTTTTGTTTTGTGTGTGTTTTTGGATAAACAAATAAATTTAATTAGTTTTAGAGAAAAGTTGAGTGGCGATGAGTGATTGTTAGGATTGGACAGAGTTATGCGAATATGCTGATGGGATCTCCAACACCAATGGGATGATGCCAAAACTGGAGGGAATTTTTTGGGGGTGGGGCGAGATTCTCCGGATATTCGGATCATTTAATTGATTGTAAGTGGAGTTTCGCCAAATTTTTCGTATTTTTGAGTTTTGACATCCTATTTTTCTCTCTTACTATGTGTACGTTCGCTTTTCAAAGATTAATTACAATACTGGATTTAAAGTCTGTTATGGTAAGATTTTTGAAGAATTCCGTTTAGCAAAGCATAAGTGTTTTACTTTTGTTGTGTCTTGTGTTTATAAATGTCTAATCTAGATGTTGTATAGATGGATTCTGAAACCTTAAATAATTTAAATTTTGTTATGGAAAAAAGGTAAAATTATAAATTATAAATATACTTAATATCCTTCACAGTTTGATCAAATTGATACAACTGATATATCCCTCCTATATAATAAACAAATTTATGTCGTGACATTTGGTCAATTTCTTAATGAGGTGTTTGATTCTTAGAATTAAATAGGATTAGTCTTATACGGCTTGTGAGTCTTGGACTATCACATGTGATAAAAATAATTTGAAGTTTAATTCAATTTCGAGCAATTGAACGCCCTCTAAATATATAACAATGTCTCTAGTATATAAAAATATATGATTAGTAAATTTGATATTTCCCATGTCCACAATAAGTATGGTATGGATGGAAGGACGGGCACATGTTTTAATAAAATATTGAAAGTTATGTATAAATTGAAGAAATAGTCCCACCAAATTGATTTGTTAAGTCATAAATAAATGATTTGTGAGATTAGTTTCTTGTAAATATTGTGTAAAAATTATGTAAAGTATAAGGGTATATCATATACTTCATCCGTCCACGAAAGAACTTTGTCCATAAAAGAACTTTCTATCTATTTTTTGACTATACCCCACCACTTACTTTTCACTTTTTCATCACTTTCAATACTAATTACAATACCTTTACACCACTCTCAATACACTCAACAACCTTTTCTCCACTTTTAATATACATTCAACAATTTTTTTCTTAAAACTTGTGCCACTCCCTCCTAGGAAGTTCTTTCGTGGACGGAGGGAGTATGACCTAAAATGGAAAGACCACACTTTTTGTGAACGGACTAAAATGACTAAAGACCACACTTATCGTGGATGAAGAGAGTATTAAAATTTTGTAATAAACCAGCACAATTTTAATATATGTCAACCTAGTATTATATTGTAAAATGATATCATTATTAATTTCATAATTGTAGTGGGCAAAATTCGTCAACTTGGCTGAAGCCCAATTGACATTCGAAGCTGGCCCAATGGATCAAGCAACCCGGTCCATCCAGTCCGATAAGCTTCAGACCAACTTGGGTAGACAATGATGATAGACCAATTACTTAAGAAAACCTATTCGCCCAGCCCGATAAGTCAAAGTTTAAGTTGTTCTGTATTATGCTTTGGTGGATGTGGTATTGGCTCTGTAACTGTAAGGTTAAGCATGAGGCCAACTACAAGGACGAGTTGGAGCTGGCTGAGGGTTGCACTAACTACTTGCGAACCTTCCATGAGGCAAACATGAACATTCTTTCTCGCAATAGTGGGCTGCCCCAAGAAGGTGATCGGATATGGAAACCGCCACCACCGAGAGTGTTTCACTTGGACATTGACGTCTCTGTGCATGCAGACGGAAATGCTACGGGGGTGGGTTTCCTGGTCCGGAATTCTTCAGGGACTATTATTGTTGCGGCTGCTCATCGGGTGGGATGAATGAAGACTATTTTAATGGGTGAGTTGCATGCTATGATGCTCGGAATCAACTTTTGCCTGGAGAATAGCTTGGGGCCGCTTTTGGTTTTTATTGATTCTCTTCTGGCAATACACGTTGTGCATGAAGATTTTAAGGGTTTGGATTCGCTTTGTGATTATCTTTTCGATATTTTTGCTCAAGAAAATGAGCATATTGTGTTAGATTTTTGTCATGTTCGTAGAGAAGTTAATAGGGCGGCTCATTGTTTGGCGAATTTTGCTGCTTCTTTTGATGGTGTAATGTTCTGGAAGTCTAACTTTCTGGCTTGACTTTCCGAAATTGCTCTTCATGATTTAATATAAGGTTTTTTCCCCTTAAAAAAAAAGAAGTGTGTCACATATTGTTCAACTATTTTATAAAATTATGGTGTCGTGCCAACAAAATACGAGATATTAGTGAAATTGAAATTGAATAATAGAAAATTAAAAAAATATATTTTATATGTTCGTTGTCATTCTAATTTTTTATACATTTTCAATCATAGATATACTCTTTTCAAATTACACACAAGTTCACAAAACTTTTCAACACTAAATTATAAAATAAGATATTATATCGAGCACTTGAATTCTTAATAAAATAAAAAACCACTAAATATAACATTTATTAAATAAGAGAAAATTATACAATAAAAAAACATTAAAATAAACTACAATGTACACATCAATTTAAAGCAAACGAAGTTGACTGTCATTCAAGATTCGAAATTGGTATTATTCCCACTGATGTTCAATTAAATAAGTAAATAAACTAAATCTAGCAAACATTAATATAAATAAATTTGGGATCTTAGTTAGATTTAATAAAATGTAATCAATAGTCCATATTGTAAAAGCCCACGTTAAATAAAATTAATCAGTTTTAAAATAAAATACAATATGATCTTTTTCATATAAGATTAGTTTCTTTCTCGAATTTACAAGAGATTTTTATATAATATGATTAACATAAAAGGCACCAGATAAATTACAACATAATAAACAGAAATAATTATTGAAGTTTGGGCTTGGATTTAAAAGAAAAGCTCAAATACGAGTAGGCTCGGGCCAGGATTAAGCCGGCCGAATACGAGTAGGCCCGGCCCAGTTGACAGTCTTCCTCCTAAACTCATCGCACCGCCGCGGCCATTTCCCTGCACATGCCTCAGTTCTCCTCAGACGATAAAACCTTATTCACGGACAGGGCTGAGACTGAGAGTTTCTCTTCTCATCGCGAATCGAAATGGTAAGGATGCTAACTCAATACGCGCAGGCTTCAATTCTCCTCAGACGGTTAAACCTCATTATTTTGTTTGAAAATAAAAAATTATAGTACTAGAGAAATCAGAAAGCCCTAAATTAAATGTAAACGCCGCTCCTTTTTTTCTTGCCTATTTCTGTCCTGCTACGTTTCTTCACTCTACCAGACGCTGGCTTCTAATGGTATTTCTTCAACCAAACCTTTATATTTCTTCAATCCATAAAGAATTTGGTCTTAAATGTAACATTTCAAAGTTTGGAAAGATGTTTGCGTTTTCAATAGAAGAAACGCATATATGCGTTTTTACTGTTCAGAACCTGATAAAAAACGCAAAATGCGTTTAATTTTGCAGTATTGTTATTGCTTACTGCATTTTGAGTTTGCAGTATGGTTGGAGATGTCACCTAATCTGAATTCTTACAAATTGTTGGCCATGAAGCCTGTAGCTTTCTGAAAAATATGCCCTAATTTGATGTAACTAACAATGCCTAATGATTCATTTATATTGTTTTTTTTGGATCAACAACACGAACCTACCTGAAAATTTACAATCAGTCTTTAAGTTTGGAAGAGTTTCCAGTTATTTTATTGTTCATGCTTTCCGCTTATCTCGAATTTTTCATTTTAGTGTACTGTTAAAGTTATTGTTAGGAGCCTTATAGTTGTAGAGATTTCACTTAGATAAGTTATCTTTACAGAAAGAGGAACATTAGCTCCCCTCCTTCGAAGGCATTCATCAGGTACTTTACTTTAATCTTTAGTCGTTTTGGTTGATGTTAGCTGTGAATCTTCATTTCGGCAACTGTTTTAGGGATCCATCAATGTCAAAGATTGAGGATAGCATCCCGAATCCATTCACTGCCGAAAAGTATTAATCGTCAACTATTGCATTGAAGCTTAAGTTTTCTGTCTAGGGTTTAAACCAACATGGAAACGAATTCCTTGCTTTCCGTTTCCAGAAGCCCCGCCCTTGTGAGATCACATTGTGTGAAACCTACTTCGGGGCATGGTGCATTGAGTTACTTGCCATGTCTGACTACCCCTCTTAGACATAAAAAAAGAACAACTCTTACTATCAGAGCCACTTCATCTGCTGATGCGGGTAGTGCGTCATCTTCTGAATCAAAGAGTCTGCTCTCGCTGGTTCTGGATGTTCCTCGGGCAATCTGGAAGCAAACTTTAAAACCTTTGAGTGATTTTGGTTTCGGTGGGAAAAGCGTGTGGGAGGGTGGAGTTGGCTTGTTCCTTATTTCTGGGGCGTTTCTATTGGCCTTTAGCTTGGCTTGGTTGAGGGGGTTTCAATTAAGATCAAAGTTTAACAAGTATTTGGCTGCAATTGAGTTTGATCAGGCTTCTGGCATTTCCACTGGAACACCTGTAAGGATTAGAGGGGTAAATGTTGGCAATGTGATTCGTGTGAATCCCTCATTGAGGAATATTGAGGCTATTGTTGAGGTGAGGCTGTGATACAAGTTTTTGACTTGTTTTCCAGTTGTGGGGCTTCATTGTGTTTTGATAATCACTGAATTTTTCAGATTGAAGATGATAAAGTTATAATACCACGGAACTCGCTGGTTGAAGTCAATCAATCTGGTCTTCTTATGGAAACACTCATCGATATCACACCTCAAGACCCTATTCCAGTGCCATCAGTTGGGCCTCTTCATGCGGGTTGTGTTAAAGAGGGTCTAATTGTGTGTGACAGACAAAAAATAAAGGGGCGCCAAGGAGTGAGTTTGGATGCGTTGGTTGGAATATTTACTCGCATTGGCCGTGAAGTTGAAGGAATAGGTGTTGCGAATACTTATTCATTGGCTGAACGGATTGCTGCTGTTGTTGAAGATGCTAGACCTTTGCTTACAAAGGTATGGTTTTTGTTTTTTGACTGTTGCTCTATCCTGAGTCAGCTTCCTTGGTGACCTTTTCACTGTTATGAATTTATAGTATGTGCCATTTTACTTTTGGATGTAAATTTAGATACTAGTCAATTCTTTGACTAAATATTTCGACACTTCATAAAGATGTCTTGCTCTAAATCTCAAGTATATTGTTCTATATGAATGTTAGTCTGTGCTCCGTTGAATACTCTTGCATATAGTAAATTACATGGAGTGTATTCTCATGCAAGATTCGGTCTTTGATGTAGTGATTTCTCAGATTCAAGCTCTAGCTGAAGATGTAGAGCCTTTACTGGCTGAAGTTCATGATAGTGGTTTGCTGAAAGAAGTTGAGAATTTAACCAAAAGCCTTACACGAGCTTCTGAAGATCTGAGGTAGGCTGTAGTCTTCAGTGTGGTTTTCACTTGAATAGTTATACAAATTAAGCAATACTTGATACTAAACCATCCATAGTGCAATAGATTTTATTTTTGGTATAGAAATTCTTGAGCTTTCTATTCAAAATGCAATTGATTGCACTTTTTCCTCCTTTGTATTGGGATATGTGCACCATTTACTTCACCTATGTCCACAAATCCATTTGACCCAGGTATCTCATGATTTTTGTTTCAAAATTCAAGAGTTTCTTGCCAACTAGTTTGTCCGTATCTTATCTATGATGTTTGTGGCATTGCTTATTGGTTCTTTGAAAATTGGCTGATGATGTGGAATATGCAGAAAGGTACAATCATCAATATTAACTCCAGAGAACACAGAACTAATTCAGAAGTCTATCCATACCCTCATTTTCACATTGAAGAACGTTGAGGTATGTTCACCTAGCATGTGAAGTTTAGAATGTGCATCATCTCTCTTTATATCATCATTGCAAAAAATTGTGTTTTCTTCACGGCCAATCAACATGTGCAGAATATAAGCTCCGATGTATTGGGATTTACTGGGGATGAAGCCACAAGAAAGAACTTGAAATTGCTCATTAAGTCTCTCAGCCGGCTACTATGAAGCAATTTTTTTTTTGTTGATTTAGTCTGTGTGCTATATATTGAAATCAGAGGTGAGCTTAATTCAGGTAAGATGTTTTTGGATGCGAGTATGATGGTGCTACTCTGTTTTGGGCATTGAAAAGTAAATGCTTGAAGAAGGAGCTGACTTGGTGTGTGTTCTTCATGATAGATGTTTCCTTGTTCTTCACCATAGATGCTTGCTTTGGATGTGACTTGCAGCATATATACCCATATTGGAAGAAAGATGCTTTGTTCTTTAAATTGGTGAACCTTGCCATTGTTTTGTACTCTTAGATCAGATGCTCTATTTCTAGATTACAAGAAACACAAATAATGATTACCACTCAAACTCTTATTCATTTGTTCTACCTCACCTCTAACTAATACAACATCGTTTTGGGCATATTAGCTTTTTCTATCAATTTTTGCATCAAAATTGAAATTTAAGATTGAAAATATAATCCTATTTGGGTGAAATGAACTCTAATAAACGAGTATGAATAAAATAACCTTAAAGAAAAAATTAATGAGAAACCATACGATGGAAAACCAGCAAAAGTAATAGCGTTACGTAAAAAGTGGGGCGGAAGATTTAAAATTTGAAAGGGTGAAGTAATCCACGTATGAGTGCCCATATGCACCTCATAAATCTCAAATTACACAACATTTTCATATATTTTGAGGCCTCGATTATCTACAGAATTTGGGCATGCACGTAGCTCAGCAGAAACGTATATCCCAACACCTATTGCTTTTTTTTTTTTCAAAAATTTGTTACAACCAAAGAAAGGAAAAAATCCACTCAAACTCTAGCTCCTAGGGTGACTCGAACCCCCGACCTATTGGTTGGAGGGGAAGCGTCTTACCAACAGACTGCGCTTCATCATCATCCCAACACCTATTGCTTCATCTGGAAAATAATTATTTCAAATAAGGAAAATCAAATTACTAATAGTTAATCTGTTATTGATGAGTAGTAAAATGAAGTAAAATCTCTTCTTTCATGATCATCAATCATCCCAAATATAACTTGATGACAAACACGATGGTTAGAATTGCTTTTTTCCTCATTTTGCTAATTTCAAAATGAATTAATAATTCATGCCATTTTTGCATCGACCACGAGTATTTCATTCATTTTGCTTGTATTGTTAGCCTACTATTTATGATCAACATAGAAAAGTTGCAATCTTTATGCCTTTTTGTCTTAACTGCATCCATTTTGATGAGCTTTTGGTGCCTATATATATACACACACTCCTGTTACATAATGTATGAATAAGTCATCCCATTATGTCTCATTTGTTCTATAACTCCTTATTGATATGGCCACTATTGCTGATGACGTCCTTCTCTCTGAAACTTCCAAGCAAAGCTGTAGAACTTTCCAGAATCCAGCATCTGAGCAAGAGAGACGACCATTCTATCGCATTTTTGGCTGTGGGAGATTGGGGAAGAGATGGGAATTTCAACCAATCTAGAGTTGCTACTCAGGTCTATTGTTTTCCTACTTTAATGTGCACTCTAAAGTTCCATATACTTTTGTTTTACCACTCTCACTCTGAGCTTCAACCAGATGATGATATGTTACACAATCTGAAAATAAAGTAAATTTATTTTGATTCAGTTTCCTAGTTGTAGCAAACTGCAATTAAATTGCTATGCATTTATGCAGATGGGATATGTTGGAAAGAAACTGGGAATCGATTTTGTGATCTCCACCGGTGATAACTTCTACACTAAAGGATTGAAGGGCGTAGATGATCGAGCATTTCAAACATCATTTACAAATATCTACACTGCCAAAAGCCTTAGAAAGCCATGGTACTCAGGTGAAAATCTCATCATATCTTGATCTGCAATATTAAGGCCTATTGCTTCACTCCTGTCACATATTATCCTTGCATCAAAGGACAGTGTTGGGGAACCACGATTATCAGGGGAACGTCGAGGCTCAGTTAAGTCCAGCACTTAAAAAACTTGACAGAAGATGGAACTGTAAGAGAAATTTCATAGTTGAAGCAGGTAGTGCTGCTGCTTCTCTCTGGTTCAAAATCTTGGCCTTAGTTACAAGCACTAACTCACTCGTTTGTGTATCGCTCTTGCTAGGAGCCGCGGATATCTTCTTTGTTGATACGACTCCGTTTGTACAGAAGTACTTCGACAATCCTAAGAAGCAGGAGTTTGATTGGAGAAATGTGTTTCCAAGAGAGAGATATCTCTCTTCCACCTTAAAAGTGCGTGCAACATAATGTATTCTTGATTGTTTTTTGCTTGAGAGATAAACTTATACTTGGATGTGTTAATTTTAGAATCTGAATTTGTCACTGGAAAATTCCAAGGCACGTTGGAAAATAGTGGTTGGACACCACACAATAAGAAGCATTGGATATCATGGTGACACTCAAGAAATGCTAGATCACTTTCTCCCAGTTCTTGAGGTACTTTCTTTAACAAAACACACACACACACATAACATGTTGAAAGATTTCAGGATTCAATGAAACTATATATTGAAACCTGTTATAGGCTCAGAAGGTGGATATGTACATCAATGGGCATGACCACTGCTTGCAGCACCTTAGCAATGGGCGCGGGTATATATGTTCTAGAAACTTCTATTTTGGCAAATACATGTAGAAATTTGTGTTTTTTGACATACATGAATGCAGCTCAATGCAGTTCCTAACAAGTGGGGGTGGTTCAAAGGCTTGGAAGAATATAATCCATTATGGAATGCACAATGAGAGCATGCACTTCTACCATGATGGCCAAGGCTTCTTGTCTGTAGAGGTTGCTCGGGATAATGCCAAGATAGCATTTTACGACGTTTCTGGGAGACCTCTTCATCGTCTCAAACTCCAAAAGGGAAACAAAAAGAAGCTATTTACCTAAGCGTTCAAACAGATTTCAGCTGCTGTAAAATATATACATGCTGTATTGTAATGTGTTTTGTGTTGACATGCAACATTGTTGTTTTCTTTGGGTAACCAACTTCTTTGATCTTACATCAGCGTCATGTCGAAAGTTTGAACCTATTTATTTTTATATATAAATAATTAATGCGATACAATTTTTGTATCGCAAGAATTTCCACCAGCCACCGGAGACAAATTCATGAAAATTCATTGAAACCCCCCCTCCCCCCAAAAAAAAACACAAACATTGAAATGAGACAAATTAAAAGATTAATCTTTTAATATTTATCTGATAAAAAACTTGAAACACACAGACTATGATATATATATCTGTCCCAGGTTGAGAGACTAATTATAAGATGAGACATATAATTGTGGGGATCCGAAAAAAACCAGAGAATACATCAAACGGCAAACACTAGCTAGGTTCACAAGTTTATTATTGAATCATCACATGAGATATAATTTGGAAATACAAAGTTTTCCGAAGTACAGCAGTTTTAATAAGTGTAAGACTGAATTTATTGAATTAATAAGACACAAATATAATGTGTCTATAGATAAAATAGGTAGAGAATGTTTAGTTGTAGTTAGACCAGAATTGGGCCTGCAGGTAATCGATGATGTTCTTCTCAACCTGGAATGCTCTGGCCAACACATCAGGGTTGATCTTAGGGTCAGAACCAAACACCGCGTTGGCAATGGTTATGGTACCCGGATTCTGGCTTCCAAAGCTAGCAAATGCAACAGCCTTGGTTTTCCCGACGTTGAACTGAAAGTGGATGAGACCTTGCGGGAAGACGAAGACATCTCCAGGGTTCAAGTACTTGGTAAAGAGCTTGTTCCTCTGGTTAGGATCGGCGGGATTTGAAGTGACGAAGCCGACATAGAGAGTGCCTTCCACCAACAGGAAGGCTTCGGTAGCACGCGGGTGGGTGTGGGGTGGGTTTATCCCGTAAGGGGCGAAGTCGAGGCGAGCCATGGAAACACCCAGAGTGTTGAGCCCTGCAAGCTGGTTAACGTTCACCGGAGTCACGAACGATCCAACCGCGTTTGAAGTGTTTCCAGCCTTGTTTAGACCCTTGAAAAGGAAATCATCCGCAACTACCATGTTCGGGTTCTTGCAGAACTTTCCGTTCACAAAAACTGCATGCAAACATTTGCTCAGTCAGTAACAAGCGTTTTAATCAAAATTGAGTATAATAATTCGAGACTATTGTAGTGTGGATCATATATATTTAATTGAATAATTACCAGCAGATTGGGCATCAGGAACAGCAACGCAGAAATCCTGAAGCTGGCTTGGATCTGATGCATATGCAACCAAAGCCCACGACAAAACAAGAAAAATGGTGCACAAACCAAACTCCATCTTCATTTTACTTATCTGATATATATATTTCACTCCTACTTATATTTCTTTTCTTTTATCTGTGATGGAAAACTTAGCATGACAAGTACTTGTTTTTATAGGACTCAAAAACTAACTAGCAATCTTCAATTTGAAATTTTCTGGGTCGAAACCGTCAATACTCGTTTTAACATTTAACTTGTAACTACTCCATGTACTTCTTCTTTTTTGTTCATATACCTAATACATGAGCGACGTCCAAGTTATTTCATATTTTTTAATAGTATCTCATTAATTATATGTAGACTCTTTCAATCTTCAGTCAACTAATACAAAGAATAAACATGGACAACCTACAAATTAAAACCACCTGCTTCTTCTTCTAATGGCCTAGTAGTCAACACGAGCAATTATGTGGTTGCAGCTAAAATATATTTTTAGATAATTATCGAGAAGGGGCACATATTTTGATTATAACTTTTCTCTCCATCTTCTCTATATATGTGTTTATTAATTAAGTTATTTTTTTGAGATACGGGATACATATCACATATATATGTATCTTAGATGTTGATTATTAATTTATAAAGGCTTGTCAATTAATTCAAATTAACAATATGTAGTTAAATGATACAAATAAAATGGAACTGCAACTCACACTTAAGTGATATTCAAATTCAAAATCTCCTTATACACTAGTAAGTGCACACTTTATTCTGTAGATATATTAAATCACATGACAAGATTACCAAAATTCAGCATGTTATCAAACTAGTCCAATCTGCTCATATATAGAGAACTTTTCAGCAATTTTGAGACGTTGCGCAAATCTTTTTTTGAAAAAAATTATTTTTTTATTTTTACTCTTATTATTTTTATTTCATTTTCATTTGTAACTTTTTTTTTGCCTTTTTGTAATATCAATTTTATTATTGTGATTTTTTTTCAATATTTAGCTTATATAAACGTGTCCGTGCAATGCACGGGGTTGCAAATGTTAATTTATTCATATCAATCAGCCAACAAAAACCCATCAAATTTTGACATCGTCGTACCATTTTCTATACAGTCAAAGTGACAATTCAACAACTTTGGCTTGATTTTTTAACCAACCAAATTGCGTAATATATCGTGCTTTAGACTTAGTAACCTTTACTTGCCAATGTAATCGAGATTCATTCTTGCTGAATTCAAACAGCTACAAAATGTGCTTCTTTTCAATTTAAACATCCAGATAAATTTTTATATTTGCAATACATATTTATTTCATAAAGAATAGTAAGTAGAGATCTGATCTACTTGATGTATGTACCTTGGTCAGCGAAACTAATAAAAGAAACTAGTGTGAGATTAATAAGATCATATCAGGGACGGATCTATTCAGGGGCTGCACCATCACAGGCCCAAATATTTATCCTATATATATTGCATATATTTAGCTTAATATCTTCATAACCCAGCTCATAACTCAGTCAAGCCTCTAAAAAAAGCATAATAATGAAAATTAATTTATTTTTATAGAATAACAGATGATTTTCTGAAAAAAAGCATAGATGTAGCCATTGACGTAGCCAGAGGGGGGCAGGGGGGCACTGGGCCCCATTGGAAATTTCAAAAATATTAAGGGTATTTTAGTAATTTCACATTTAATATTAAATAAATACATAAATATATTATTTTAGTAATAATTTCAATTTCTTTCTATGCAATTGTACGAGAGATAAGCTATTAAATGGTTGTCTGATATCTAACCTCTAAAACGATGCGTTTGTAAATATTACTAATGAAACGATTATGTAGCCATTTCAAAATATGAAAATAAGAAAGGAAATATTATGATAGTAGGGTATTTATTTTTATTTTGGTAATATCATGATGCAACTAATGCATGATTGTGATTTTATTGAAATTGTAATTTATTTGGAGTCTTTTTATATTCTTTTTATGAATTTATAATGTTGTGATTATTACTTTCTTCGTCCCAGTTAAATTGATCAAACTTATTTTCGACACAAAATTTAAGAAAATAATATTTTAAGTAATTTGGTAATAAAATGAATAAATGATTAAATGATTCTTTGCATATTTTAAATTTGTATAAGAAAATTAATTAACTTAACTGAGACGGTCCAAAAATAATATTGATCATATTAATTAAGTCGAGAAAAATATTTGGGCCCCCCCGACTGAAAAGTCTGGCTACATCACTGGATGTAGCTCTTTATGTACTTTCAATGTACCTATTATTGGATTAATAGAAAAGGTACTACTATTTATTATATTATGTGACTGATTTTTAATCCTAAGTCTATTAAAATTCTACTTCGTCACAAAAATAAAATAAAATTGTATGAACTGTTCAAAAAAATTGGCTCACAAACCCCCATGCAATGCCTTCAAGTTCAACACCCTTGTCGACAAATCTTGGATCCGCCCCAGCATCAGATGGTGAGCCATTTCCGAAAAGTCTCTATGCATGCTGGATTTTGGCAATCGGTCATGTGATTTAATTGCCAAGGTGAAACTAGTAATTAATGATGTCGATAATTATCTAAAAATATTTTACATAGTTGCTCGTGTTGTGCATTATGACTTAAACGAGCTAGGGAGACTACGCAGGCCATTAGAAGAAGAAGTAGGTGGTTTGGGTAGCAGTAATTATCAGTCGTCGATGTTTATTCTTTGTATTAGTTGATTGAAGATTGAAAGAGTCTACATATAATTAATGAAATACTATTAAAAAATATGAAATAACTTGGACGTCGCTGATGTATTAGGTATATGATAAAATAAGAAGAAGATATATGGAATAGTAATATATAGGTTAAATGTTAAAACGAGTCTTGACGGTTTCGACCCAGAAAATTTCAAATTGAAGATTGCTAGTTAGGTTTTGAGTCCTATAAAAAGAAGTACTTGTCATGCTAAGTTTTCCATCGCAGATAAAAGAAAAGAAATATAAGTAGGAGTGAAATATATATATCAGATAAGTAAAATGAAGATGGAGTTTGGTTTGTGCACCAGTTTTCTTGTTTTGTCGTGGGCTTTGGTTGCATATGCATCAGATCCAAGCCAGCTTCAGGATTTCTGTGTTGCTGTTCCTGATGCCCAATCTGCTGGTAATTATTCAATTAAATATATATGATCAACACTACAATATTCTCGAATTATTATACTCAATTTTGATTAAAACGCTTGTTACTGACTGAGCAAATGTTTGCATGCAGTTTTTGTGAACGGGAAGTTCTGCAAGAACCCGAACATGGTAGTTGCGGATGATTTCCTTTTCAAGGGTCTAAACAAGGCTGGAAACACTTCAAACGCGGTTGGATCGGTGGTGACTCCGGTGAACGTTAACCAGCTTGCAGGACTCAACACTCTGGGTGTTTCCATGGCTCGCCTCGACTTCGCCCCTTACGGGATAAACCCACCCCACACCCACCCGCGTGCTACCGAAGCCTTCCTGTTGGTGGAAGGCACTCTCTACGTCGGCTTCGTCACTTCAAACCCCGCCGATCCTAACCAGAGGAACAAGCTCTTCACCAAGTACTTGAACCCTGGAGATGTCTTCGTCTTCCCGCAGGGTCTCATCCACTTCCAGTTCAACGTCGGGAAAACCAAGGCTGTTGCATTTGCTAGCTTTGGAAGCCAGAATCCGGGTACCATAACCATTGCCAACGCGGTGTTTGGTTCTGACCCTAAGATCAACCCTGATGTGTTGGCCAGAGCATTCCAGGTTGAGAAGAACATCATCGATTACCTGCAGGCCCAATTCTGGTCTAACTACAACTAAACATTCTCTACCTATTTTATTTATACACATTATATGTTGTGTCTTATTAATTCAATAAATTCAGTCTTACACTTATTAAAACTGCTGTACTTCGGAAAACTTTGTATTTCCAAATTATATCTCATGTGATGATTCAATAATGAACTTGTGAACCTAGCCAGTGTTTGCCGTTTGATGCATTCCTGTTTTTTCCCACAATTATACGTCCCATCCTATAATTAGTCTCTCAAGCTGAGACATATATTTATCATAGTCGAGGTGAGTCTAAGTGAGGAAATTCCAGACATGTTCACCGTGATTGGATGACTAAATTGGAAACTTGCAACAATTATTTATCCCATGAATAAATCAAATCAACACAAAATCTTGGGTACACCTGAGTGTACCGTACAACCGGATTGACCCGTACCCAAAATAGTATTATTTATATAAGTTGAGTCAGGATATGAGTTCAAATCAGAGTGTAGGTCAAAGTTTAAGTGAAGGTATAACTCGATTGTATGGTACACCCGGGTGTACCCAAAATCACCTCATCAATTAAATCCGTGAATGGATAAATTTATGTAACACATGAACAACCACATTAACCGAATGCAACTATTAATGTCTTACATTACATTGACTTGTTCATGATCTTTACTAAAATTTTCATATATTCTCATTTGTCACGAAAAATATGCATTTTATATAGATCCATTATGGAGTAGTATATATATACAAAATCCAACTACTCTTGATCCTCTAGCAGAATCAAGGCAGCATAGATAATTACTAACACAGAATTTCAGCAGCAAATGAATATTACTAAACTAAATAATTCGTAAATGTAGGATTAATGTCCACGAATTAAACAATTTCCAAGTTTTCAGGCACATTCAGTGAGACGGGAGGTTATTCTTATTAATTTCATTTTCTGATTGAGTCTCACTATGAGCAACACGAATTATGTCCAGTTATTGAAACAGAATTAACCATATACATAGATACCTCTTTTCTTGAAACGATAACAGCTCAAAAACGAACCTCAAACATGAAAATTAAGCACTTCTCTGCCCCAAAAGTAAAAGTACTTATGCCTTACTTTGATGAATAAATTTATCATGAGAAAAATAGGGATAACAAAAATTTATGTCTTTAAATGTCTCCTTTCTTTTCCAATATTTGATACAAAAGAGAAGTTCACCATTTTTCCTTCCTTGTTTTCGTTTCATGGATGGATAATATTATCACACAAAAAATTGGATCTGTTTTCATACACCATTGTTTAAAATTCACGACTAGTATAAAGAAGAAAAATAAAATAAAATAAGAAACTACAATTAATCTGAACCCTCGAACAGCCGAAGAAATTATCTTCAACTGGACAGTGGGAAGGTGCAATTGCAGTGCTTTCCAGCAACAGAAAATGGGTTGGAAATTTTGAGCGAAATGTAGTAACAAAACTTGATGATGCTTAAATGAAAATAGCTGAATAAATGCATGGGATGGGCCAGTAATTAATCACCACATAATCCCAATTCACATAAAGCTTAGTATAAAGGGATAGCTGACACATCACATGGTAATATTTCAGCAGCACATAAAAATGGCTGATACATACAGAAATTCGATTCCTCTGCTGCCATTGATGATATTTTGGCTGTGTCTCTGTCTAAGTGTTTCAGCTAAACTTGTGCAGATTCGACACCGTGTCAAAGACGAAAGCCAAGTGAGCTTCTTGGCTGTGGGGGACTGGGGAAGGAAGGGAGGCTACAATCAATCTGCCGTGGCTCGAAGCGTAACAACTTACTCATTCAATTTATGTTTTTGTTTTCACTAGAAACATTGATGTTTATGTGTTTCGGGTGTGCAGATGGGCGTGATCGGGGATAAGCTAGGCATCGAGTTTGTGATCTCGACCGGTGATAACTTCTACAGCGATGGATTGACGGGGACGAACGACTCTGCATTCGCGGAGTCGTTTACCAAAGTATACAGTGCTAGAAGCCTTCAGAAACCCTGGTATGCAAGTAAGTTCTAAACTAAAACATCTCCTCTCTCCCTCTCTCGTTACAATCCTTGGACCTCCAAATAATGCAGTACTGGGTAACCATGATTATCACGGGAACACCGAGGCGCAGTTGAGTCCGTTACTCAAAAAGCGCGACAGCCGATGGAATTGCTTCAGATCTTTCACTATACAAGCTGGTAATATTCACCAACTCATCTTATAAAAGATTCAGTTTCAACTGAAATTTTGAGCAAAAATTGCAGGGTTCCTGCAGATTTTCCTCATTGACACGAATCCTTTCGTGGACAAGTATTTTCTTAAGACACCAAGCAACTTTAACTGGAAAGGCGTTCTCCCCAGAAACAAATACCTATCTAACCTTCTACAGGTTGCGGTTTTATCTAACCTTAGACGTTTAAGAAAGAGTCAATGATTTCCAGACACCAATGAAGATTTGTATCCTGCATTATATCACATAGGATTTTAAAACAGCCCTGAGGGCGTCCAAAGCTACCTGGAAGATCGTGGTCGGACATCACCCTATACGAAGCATTGGGGAACGAGGCGACACCGTGGAGCTTCTCAAGTACATCCTGCCTATTCTGCAGGTATACTCTAATATACACACATGTAATCTTATTCTTTCACTTTGAGAAAAAACATAGTTTCAGACTTTAGGCAGTTGAATACGACATTATACAATGATAATCGACAAGTTTATGACATCAAGCTTCTCTTTTCAAGGAAAACAAGGTTCCCATCTACATAAATGGACATGACCACTGTCTGGAACACATCAACAACATTGGAACGTAAGGATAATCAAAGCCTTTATAGATCTTTTCATATAGTTATCAGTGTTATTGATATCTACGAATAACTGGCAATATTTGCAGCCCAATCGAATTCCTAACGAGTGGAGGAGGGTCCAGGGCGTGGAGTAACACTACTCATTATGATAGATACAAGAACAACTTGAAATTTTACTATGACGGGCAAGGGTTCGTCTCAGTTCAACTTACAAGAACAGAAGCAAATGTAGCTTTCTATGATGCTTCTGGCAAAACCCTGCATAGTTTCAATTTGAAAAAATAAGTCAAGTTAAAACAGAAACCACATCTCTGCAACCATGTACGAATAACTTTCCCTGTATCCTTCCATATGTAGTAACATGTTCGGAACATGAATAATAACACATACCTTTGGTATCGAGACAAGAACTCTGATTATGCGGAAGAGTAGATGCATGAATTAAAACACAATGTTGGAGACGACCAATTCCATAACCATAAGTTTAATAAACACAAAGCAGTCGAGAAATATAGCAACCATACTATCTTACTTATTACAATATCTCTGTCTCTGCATGTGATGGAACTTTTGATGGGAGATATGAAAGAGCTAAGCTGAGAATTTAGAATTTGAATCCACAGAATCTGAAAGGGTATATGTATTCCCATAGCAACATCAGAATACATTCAATTAATTCAAAGCAAGGTTACTATGTACAAGTCAAGTAGAGCAAGAGAGCAGCATCTCCTCTTTGAGCCAAGACCGTCAGTGGGACCATCACAAAGCTTAGTTTGCAACAAAATGGTACCTTGAATCCACATAACTCTCAACATCCCAAAGAAAAGAGCCAAAGGTCACTGCTTCTAAAACAAGTCTCCTCAGGCCGCCGAAGCTGATTTTGATGACTTCATCCTTTTGAGGATCAATGGTTCCTTCAGGTGTGAATGCGATCTCAGGCCTACCAAATAATGCTTCTGTATGTTTCTCAATGATGCTAATAGCCTCTTTAGATCTGATGGTCGCATATCTTTGAAGTGACTCTCCATCAAATGACATGACATAGGTTCGCAATCTGGATGGCTTTAACCCATCAACACCAACACCAATACCAGCGCCTCCAGAAAATGACGACATTTCTGGGTGAGGTTGAGCATTCCTGTGAGACTTATAATTGATGTCATCACTTGGTCTTGTGTCCTCCCATGTAACTTGTTCCTCTCCATTGTCAATACCCTGGGGAAGGACTTTCATACTCTTCTCCAACTGAAATCTTTGGTCTACACGTTTAAGGAAATATCCATACATCACTGAAGCCGCGTAAACCTGCCCAACCCTTAGTTTGCTTATTTGAGCTACAGAGTTAGAGTCGCCAAGCCGGTTCCCAAGAATGAGGGACAGGTGGTTCTGAATCATCTCGTAAGCTTCAGGAGAGTGGATGCGCTCCAGTTTATCATCTTGGCTGGGCCAAACATCAACTCGAGCAGGACCATCAGGTGTTGATGGAGTGATTGTAGGAATAAGGGATACGCTGGCATCCATGAATTTCTGTACCACTAATGCATACAAGATCTCTTCCAGGGTCTTCCTTCTTTCATTAGCTTTAACCTCAGCAATTCTCCTATAACCGGAAGGACACAATGTAAAAATTAACGGATGACATAATAGACATTCCAGTTCAGTCTTTACTGAAAGGATAATAATAATATTATAATAACAATAATTTTAATACATGAAAACTATTTGACAGCTTAGAAATCCATATTCTTCGTAGTTGGTTAGACTATAATCAATTTGATTTATGCATCGTCTAAATATGGAATCACCTCCACCGAGATGTGGCTCAATGTCATTAAATGGATAGCATTTTAAATTGTAACAGTTAATCTTGTTACCTGTATAAAACAAGATCAGTTCCAGAGGCAGATGGCTCTTCCTTCTCTTTCTCTGCCTCACGGTCAGTTTGAAGCTGTTCAAGTTGCTGTTCTACAGCAGCAGGAACAAGATGTGGGTGACTTGCTAATATCTCAGAGAGAAATTGCCCTATCGGAGACTCCATCTGTAGAGGAGCAATAGGAGCTTCTGAACTGTCAGAGTCGGAAGGTTGCATAGAAGCTCTGGTTGCAGTACGCTTCCTGCTCAAATGGCTCGCCTTTTTGTTTCCTATCTTGAATTTAGAAACCAGTGGTGTTTGCTACAGTTCACCATCCCGATACAAATAAGTTATTTTATCATAGAGTGCACTAGTTCATCAACCAAGTGAAAAGAACAAGACTGCACATTACTACTACTATTGTAAGAGGGAATGATAGCTTTATTTCGCACTATTACATAAAGTTGAATTAAAACACAATGGATTAAGCAACTAATTCCACAATTCTCATACAGAACCAGATTAAACGTAGATTGATAAACTCCTCCTGTCACTACATAAAGATAATAATCCAATACAGAAGGCCATATAAAAGCATAAATTGGAGTAACTCTCTTGAGCTAGGCCCATTAGTCTCTCACTTTATAAAAGAATCCTCACTCGTTCTTCTCAAGGCTCGGTTTTTATCTCACAGATTTAACAAAATAGGTCTACCATATAGCTAAATCATATTAATAATCAACGAAAATTGAAAATCATACTAATTCCCTGAGCCTAAATTAATTAAATCCCAGCCCTATTTCCTGCCTCACAAAATCACAAATAACAGCGCAGATGAAACGACCGATCATTACCTGAATCGAAGCGTTAGAGAGCACGGGCCTCGACCCGATCCTGAGATCGGGTCTGGCCGGGCCGGACCGGGATGCCCAATTGGGAGAAATACTGCAAATAGAAGCCCGAAAAGCAGCTACTGTTTCCATCCTGAATCAGTAGTGGCAACTATCAGACAAGCAAACGATCGTTAGAACCCCCAAACCCAAGTTGATCCGCAGAAAGTTTCAGAAGGGAAAGGAAAATGATGGAAGAGATGAAAAATACCTAGATGAGTTATCCCTAGCTGCTCGCTAATGTTGACTGAGAAAATGTATATTTTTAATTGATTTATTCGTCGCTCGTTTCGAAACGGAGTGCTGTGCGGTGCCCTGTGGGAATGGATTGGGAATCCCGTGTTTTTTATACACTACTACTCCGTGTCCGAGTTGGTGAACTCTGTCTAATTACCAAAATATCCCTATAACTAATAAGGAGTATATAAATGTTCTTTTCGGTTTTTCTTAAATCTTTAATTAACTGTGAAGTATTCAATATACGTATTTATTTATCCATATATTTAATATTCGTAGAGGCTTAACTCAACAATAGACTAGAAGCTCACAAATAGCCTTATTAAAATGATATGGGCCAACTCATTCATGGATTAAACTTTTAACAAAACATAAAGGTTAACATTGTAATTTGATAGATGAAGGATGTTTTGTGACTGGATCGAGAATTTCGTGGAGATCTCTGGATTACAGAAATTGGGCCCTCTTGGAATTTCCGGGCCCATTTTGCTTCTTCAACAATTTTCCTTTCTCATATTTTTATTTATTTTATTTGAGCTCATTTTTCGTGGTTGCAGTGGACCGTCTTTTGTCGAGCGGTGGACGTGTTACGCTAGGAAATCAGTAATTGGATTGTGCCATTTTGACAAATATTTTTGGGCTTCGCATTCATCCGTCTTTTTATTATTGATCACAAAATCGCGGCCTATATATTACTACACGTCATTAAATATCTTACAAATTGGCATGTTTTGCAGGAATATATACCATGCATATATTCATGTAAAGAAAATGACATAATATTCTTTTCTTTTTATATAGAACATAATAGTCTTTTAGCAATTGAAAAAATCGTTTTTCTTCTTCCTTCTTTTATATTCAAAATGAGAAAAAAAAAATATTTTAGTTTATATTAATATTATAACAACAACGACTATTGTACCAGTGTAATGCGTTTCGATTTGTGAATGTTTTATACATTATTACAAAATTTATGAGAACTCAATACATTTTATTACACACACGTCGCACATATATTTTATTAAACCGTAAACAATGCATTTTGTTAGTTACTAAGATAACGAATCTAGAAAATAAGAACAGTATATATAAATGCAAAATTAATTCAATCAAGAGATATATGTTAATTTGTTGAAAACTATTTATAAAACTTTCACAACCTGATAACATTAAATTATACTCATTTTGTCCCATAAATCATATTATATAATTAAAAAGTAAAATAATAAAGTTTATAAATAAATTATTAAGCAAAAAATCAGTTAATCGAGCAAACCCACTAGATTTTTGGGCTAGCCTTATTGGACATAGTCTACTTTCAGTTCGGGCCATTCAAATTGACTTTTTTTTAGTTAAAATTTTTTAGCCTTAATATTTTTTTTTCTTTTTTTGATCTATTTGAGTCGGATCATCAATTTCAAATTTTATTAACATTCCTAAGTAGGAGGCTATATAAAATAAAGGGTTAAGGTACAAATCCACCCCTAAACTAGACACGCCTAGAGCGTATACCCCTCATTTTCGACCTTAGCTCAAATACACCACCAGAGTCCATAAAAAGGGTGCATTTAAACACAGCGAGTTAACACTGTTATCTCTTCGTTAACCTTTTTTTTTATATTTAATTTATGGATTTCGCCCATTCAAACTTTTCCGGCCAGCCTTCGTCAGAACCCCGACCTTCACCGCCATTAAAAAAACTTTTGGCTGCAGCTCCGGTCTCAACTCCTCCAGCTTTACCTCCCGCCGTTAACTTGCTGGGTTTAAATGCATCCTTTTTATGGGCTCTAGGGGTGTATTTGGGCCAAGCTCGAGAATGGGGGCTATACGCTCTAGGGGTGTTTAGTTTAGGGGTGGATTTGTACCTTAACCCTAAAATAAAAAGAGGACTATGAGTATAATCACCCTAATTTAAGGGTAATTCTATTCATAGTTTCTATTTTTACACTTTATAGTCTTTATATTTAAATACTCCCTCCGTCCCTGAAATGGCTTCCTCTTTGGGGACGGCACGGGTTTTAATAAAAAGTTGTAAAGTGTATTGATAAAGGAGAAAAAGTGATATAATTATTATTGGAAGTTGTGAAAAGTGTTATAATTAGTATTGAGAGTGGTGAAAAGTGAAAAGTAAGAATAAATAAAGTATTACTCCCTCCGTCCCATAATAAGTGGCCACATTCTTTTCGGCACGGAGATTAAGAAATGGAGTGTTATGTTTTAATTGAATGGGGCCCATCAAAATTATTGAGTTAATTAAAATAATTTCTTCCTCTTTTCACTCTCTCTCTCCATCGTTCTTCCTGCCGCCGCCACTGGACGGCCGAGCCGTCGCCGAAGGCCGGCGGCTCTGCCTCCCCTCTCTCCTTTCACCTTGGACCTCTTCCTCCTCCCTCATCTCTCGTTCCCCGTCGACCTCTCTCCCTCTCCCTTATCTCTCGCCTCTCCTCGCCGCGCCAAGCCGCGGCCGCGCCCCCTCCTCTGGCGACCCCTGCCGCCACCTATTCCTGCCCAGCGTCGCCCTCACCTCCCTTCTCTCTCCTGGCCGACAGCAGCACCACCACCGCCGCCAACAACAACCACCACCACCAGAAATCAAAAACCAGATCTGAAAGAGAATAGAGGGAGAGATGGAGGACGACGACCTCAAATCGGCACACAGGATGCACCGACCTCACCCAAATCGGCACAGGCGAGCCCTAGCCCCCAAATCGGCGCACGACCTCACGCATTTAGGCGGCGAGCTTCGAATCCCCCAAATCGCCCAAGGATGCGACGGTGAGAGAGAGGGAGAGAGAGAGATCACGAGATCTGTAACGAGAGAGAGAGAGGGAGAGAGGCGGCGACGGCCGAATGGGCGAAAGGCGGCGGCGGCCGGAGAGGCGAGAGGCGGCGGCGGCGATGGGGGTGGCATCCCGCCGGAGAAGAAGAGAGAGGGGCGACTGCTCTCTATGTGACTGTATAGGGTGTATATGTTGATTTTAAACATAATTTAGGGTTTAATTAGTAACTTAATTAATGATCTTAATTAAGTTAAATTATTTCCATTTTTAGAAAGCAGCCACTTATAGTGGGACAGACGAAAAATGAAATGTGGCCACTTATTATGGGACGGAGGAAGTATTAGTGGTGGGGTAGGTTTCCAAAAATGGAAAGAAAGAAAGAAGAAGTTATTTGGGGGATGTCCCAAAATGGAAAAAGAGGAAGTTATTTTAGGGACGGAGGGAGTATAAGATAAAATAAGATAAATTTTTAATTATTATTTTAAATAGTAGCTATAAAGTAAAATAAGGGCTATCAATAGTCGTCCAAATTTAATTGTGAAAGGGCCCAATACTTAATATTTAGGGCTCATCTTTTAAATTAATGAAGGCCCAACCTCTTGTCTCCAAGCTCCTCCGATCCCTCCTTCTTCTTCCATTTCCGGCAAAACACTCTCCTTCTAATTCTTCTCCTCAATTCCTTCCGACGACTCCTCCTCGCCGACCGTAGCCTATCGCATATCGCCGTCTCCATCTGCGCGTTTCCATCAATCGCCGCGGAGTATGCCCTTCTCTCTATGATCTTAGTTATTTATTGACAACCAAGTTTAATATTTTGGTTCCAAAGCGTAGTGTTTTAATTTGAAATTGATCATATAATTGCAAATACTCGTTTTTGCTATTATCAATTTGGCAATTATACAGCAATAGGAATAGGATGGAACAACCCAAAATGTGATAGGATTGTTTTTTGGCGGGAAAGTGACAAAATTGTAATTTCTTCCAACTATTCAGCTTTATATATGTGATAGATAGATAGATTCTCGAGTTTCCATACCCTTTCGGCCTTTCCCTCCAATCAAATCGAGCCAAAAAAGTTTCAGAAGAAATTGAAAATCTGCAATGGCGTACACCTCCGCTCCGCGCAGCGGCGTACAGGGAAGAATTGCGTCGGCGGCTACAACGCTATACTCTGACAACCAGAGTCTCATTGCTGTGAGTTCGCTCAATTTTGACAAATCCTAACAATCTCACTTCTTGAATCCGTTTTATTTGTTCATATCCTTATTCAAATGTTTCAGGAGATTAGAAAGGCTACTATTATGATGAAAGAGATTGGAGTCGACTTCGAGAAGGACAACGAATCAGATATGGTATTTTCGCTTAAACCCTACTATAATGTTGAAGTATTTGAAACTTTTTGGGATTTCCAGTCTTAATTATTTTACCGAACATTTAAACGGGCTTAACTATTTAATACGAGCCTGTTTCGTTTGTTCAATATATAAATTTCCTACTCTTTTTTGTGTTTGATTTATGACGAATATTGACGATATTAAAATTGAAGTATTAGATCACGAAAAGAAAATTAGAAAGAATATTCATCATTTATGACAGATATAAGCATCCACGAAAAATAGAGAGAATCTCAGTACTAACCAGATATGGGTGCATGAGACATATAAGCAGTCTGAATAATTCTTGAGGGATTGGCTCGTTCTGTGTCAAGAGATATGCTCCAGTCATAAAAGTTATGATTCTTTTTTTGAATTCATCATAAAAGTCATAAATTTGTGTTTATCTTAGGGTATTGAGCTACTTTTATTTTCTTCTTTCAGCACTAGTCGCTTTTGTTTGTTTCGTGCTTTGAGTTTTAAGGAACGCTAGTATTTTCCTTTTGTGTGTTAGGAAGGTAATAAGTATTCTACTTTTAGTCTCTCTCTTGATTGTGGAGGTTGGGTTTCCTATCCTTGAGAGCGCTTCAAATTCATTTTGTACATTCATGGATTATGTATCAGTGGTTGAGAATTATATTGTCTATGGTGAAGTGGTTAAGATGTTTTGTGGTAATGGTCTAGTTTAATTTGCTTATGAGCCTAGTTTGGTATAAGAAAAATACTATTTGATCGTGATGATGAATATTTTGCATCCCTACATTTTGCGTATCTGCATGAAGCCATCATATGTTTTGATTTAAGGAGGAAGCCATCATATATCACTAAGTATATTATGTGATTCGGGCATAAAAAAAAAAGTCTATTGTGTGATTCAAATGATCAAATATGTATTGGTACTGCAGGTGAAGCAGCTTGAAGATGGAGTTATTAACTTAGTGAAAGCTTCCGATGAGTGTACTCATCTTTCCAGTGCTATCCAATCTATAGGAAAAGAATACCAGCCTGCAGCTGAGGTATCATTACTTATGGAGTCCTTCATGGGGGTATTGACTTTTATATTGTATCTAAGCTGTAAGTTATAGCTGATTTTGTTTGTTTGAACTGTTCGTGGGGCTCCAGCTAACCAACTTCAGTAAGCTGTTCGATAAGAAAATCAAAAGATCAATGGCTGATACGTCATCTGACTCACAGAGCCGTTTATGGTTACGGCAGTTCCGTGAAGCTATCTGGGTATGTTTATGAGACATGAATATCTACCAACACTAATTGAAGTCCCAGGCAGTGAAATTATGTATATATTTTAGTAAGAGATGATTTTAACTTGTAAGCTTTTGCTTCAAAATCAAGGAACATTATCTCCCCTGCGGCTCTCCCCTATGCAGACGTGTTTGTATATATGCTTTTGTGATTATTGCTATATTGTTTTGCACTCATGGAATCATTGTTCTTGCCTTTGAAATATGTTTCAGTAAATTAGTCAAGATATTTCAGATTAGATTTGAAAAATGTTCCAGTTAGATGGGTTTCGTTGTTTTCTGCAGAAAGTTCATCACGATGGACAACCTATGCCAGGTGAAGAGCAAGACGACATAGTAATGACCAGCACAGAGTGCAACCTTCTGAATACCACCTGTCCACTGACTGGAAAACCTATCACCGAACTAGCAGAACCTGTTAGAAGGTATTATTAATTGTTCGATCACTTAACTTCTCAATTTGACTATTCACTTATAAACAAATGGTGCAAGCCTTTTTTTTTTTCTTTCTTTCTCAAAATATTTAAGCCACATCAACCTATTTTCTTAATGGTCATCCTTACAAACTAAGAAAGTTGGTTCAGCACAAATTGGATATTGTGTTTGAGCATCTATACTGATTGTTTTCCTGTATATTGTGCAATTGTGATAGCATGGATTGCAAGCATATATATGAGAAGAATGCTATCATGCAACATTTAAGGTCGAAGGCCGCAACGAACCGTTGTCCGGTGACAGGTATATTTTGGCAGCTATTCTTGATGAAATTATCCTGTTATGAGATTGAGAGCTTATGTGACGATCTCCTTTCAGCTTGCCCTAAAATATTGCTAGCAGGGAGAGTGGTGTGCGACCCCTTTTTAGTGATTGAAATTGATGAAATGCGATCACTTAATGCACAGCGTGTCAGAGCTGATGCAATCGAAGATTTCACTCAGCTGGAAGATCACTAGAAATTAAAGGAAAAATAGTTTCGCTGTTGCAACCCAAGACTGTGTGTTAGACGTTTTAACGACTCAAGATTCATCAAATCATATTGATTTTGGATGGCTGAATCGATCCCTATTTCTAGGGTTCTGTTTGTAAATTTTTTGTGTTTTATTTAAGTTTATTGCCTGCCGTGTCACAAGTATAACATCAAAAGATCTAACAATACTAGGAGAAATGATTACAATTCTTGTTGATGAAATAAACTCGATAGAACTAAGAAACAAAAACCTTAAAAAAAAATTCAAATTATCGATCGAGGGAATTGAGTCAAATAACCCTCAATTTAAAGGCACTCGTGCCGCCAAATCAAGAGGATCAAGTCTATGAAGATGTAATGCTACAATATTTGAATTGGGAAATAAAAAATAATTAAGTTTGTGTTTTGGACATTAGCTAACATCTCCATAGTGGATTAGTTTTCCGAAAAACAATTTTTTGTGTGCATATATGAATTTATATGAAATTCGTAAACCGTACAATTCACGGACCAAAAAATATTTCACTATAACTATTGAAATAGAATGATGACCTACTAAAACAGGAAAATTGTATATTTAAAAGAACTAAACAATTGATCAAAGTATAGGGACGTAAGGATGTCATTTGTCTACCATTCTTTAATATTGATATATGTATTGCCAAGATTAATATTTGATCCGATTTTGATATTTTTCATTTGCATAATAAAAATTGAAATTAAGAAATATTTTTTTTATAAATTAACAATATTAAATAAAAAAATTTAAAGACCGCGCCACATGGGATTCGAATCCAAGATCTTTGGCTTTAGGCATTACCGTTTGACCAACACACACAGTTACAAATAATCAAAACTGATATTCTCCACAATTTATTCCATGGATATAAAAACCAAACCATGCATTCCATTAGGAGGGCGTTTACTTTGGTGGATTAGTCGTGATAGATAAAAATAATAAGACTAATCTCTTGATTACTTTGATAGATTGCAACTTTAAAAGATATCCCAAGACCCTTGATTATTTCTATTATTCAAGCTAATTTTATTTAATTTTTATTCCATAGAAAAGATGAGATTGGAGATATCCTACTCATGAGGATAAAAATATTCAATTCTACCTATAATTAATCATGCAAAAAGTAAATGGTCCCTAAAAGAATAAGTCTATTTAGATTAGGATGTTACTGTCAATTTTCGACGGTCAATCAAATGTAGCAAATCATTTTTTGGAACTTTGAAAACTTTGAAACTTTGAAACTTCTATTCATAAAAATTTCCAGAAAGGAGGGAAAAAACTTTAAAAAGTCTACCGGTGAATTTGGTTTCTTTGGTATACATATTTTTTTTTTGAGGAATGGTATACATATTTAAAAGGCTTAATTACATATAATACCATGAACTTTGTCCAAAATCCATTTTTCCCACGATCTTTAAAAAATTCATTTTTTATCAAATACTTTGACACTTGTTCAATTTCTCCACGATTTTTTTTTCGATGACCGAAAAAATGACATAACAGTGACGTGGATTTAATTTTACACGTAACACTGACGTGGAATATATATGAATTTTAAATTACACATATAATATTAAATCATAATAAAAAGCCCAAATTTCTTTTAATTTCTCATTTTTATCGGGCAAAAGGAAATTAAATTAAGATTGCTTTTGGCGCTAGAAAAAAAATATTGCTGTCCTTTCCACCACCTCTGTCGAAGAGTTCCTCTCCAGACCAGTGTGGAAGTCTTCATGCCAAGGTCTTTCAAACCAGTGGCGCCGATTGCTCGCTAATTGTTGGCGCCGATTGCTTCGTGTTTCCAGTCTTCCAAATCAGTGCGCCGATTGTCGGCGTCGGTGCTTTGCCCATTGGTGGTGTTCATTGCTGAAACGAAGGTTTTAATGTTTAAACTGAAACACATCGTTTAATTTATCGGAATAGCGTGTGCCGGCGAGCCACATCAGCGTCACATCGATTCCAATTTGAGGGTAAAAAATAAATCGTGGGGAAATTGAACAAATGTCAAAGTATTTGATAAAAAATGAAATTTTTAAAGATCGTGGGGAAAATAGATTTCGGGCAAAGTTCGTGATATTATATGCAATTAACCCTATTTAAAAGCTTTGAAACTTCTATTCATTTAATTTTCTTTTTCAAAGTGAGAAAAATTCAACTATGACTATCCTTTTTCTTTTTAGGGAGAAAGAACTATGGCTATCTTCGACTCCGGCTTTCTCGATGCTGTCCTAAAAGGGACTATCTCGACCTTTAAAATATAGTTCAAATTATAAGTAGATAATAAATGTAGACGAATACAAAATATCTTTTTTTTTAGCCAAATAAATACAAAATATCTGTGTCTACATTGTTTTCAGTCTTTATATAAATACAAAATATCTTTGTCTACATTGTTTTCAGTCTTTATTTACGGTGTGAATAAACAAAGAAAAGTACTGTTTCTCAGGCAACTCTGTTAAGACAGCCACCTCAAACGAAACGACTAGAGGCAAATTGGCCCTGCCATTGCCATTACCATATCCACTACATAGATTAATATTTTTTTCATATTCAAATAAAGAAAAAAGAATACTTATATACAGGAGATGGAAGCAAATCGTTAATGGAAAAAGAAGGATTCATATAACATAAACAACCAAAACTATTAGATCATTGTTGGCATGCACCAGCTTAAATTTACAAAACCCAATTTCCACGTCAGCAATTAAGGAAAAAAAGTTGGAACTAAATCAAAGAATGAGATTGTCACAATTAAAGAAATCATAATGCGGCCAATATCGTGGATTCACAACTAAATAATAATAATAATAATAATAGCAGTAGAAGACAAAATTTGAGATGATCATTATAGATAGTAGAAATTAAAAGGTGTCCACCAATTTAATTTGAATAAATTCTAGTCAATTTTGAAAATCCGGACAAACTGCCCCTACAATAATTGCGATCAATTTGACATTATTACTACATTGATCGAAATTTATCATTTTTTGCATTTTAGAAAATGGTTAATAGTAGGAAAATACATGAACTATTTTCAAATTTGTATATTGCACATCACCTTTAAAATTAGCTCCAGAATACACCACCTTTTAATTTAGTTGCAATTTGCACATGCGTTGACCAGTACCTTGATCGGTGTTGACGTGGCGCTCGGAATTTTCAGACGTGGACTCACCGGCATTCAAAACGACGTCGTTTTGAGTGAGTATAAATAAAAAATTAAAAAAAAAACAAAAAAAAGAGAGAAATCTTTTCTAGTTCTTCCTCACCGGCCTTTTCTGCTCTCTCTCTCTACGCAGATGGCCTCACAACGGTGGTTATGGTGGACGGTGGTGGTGGTTATTTGGAAATCTAGAGATCTGCAAATCTGCAAAAAAAAAAAAAAAAAACCTAGATCTGTGGCGGTGGTTATGGTGGAGGTGAGGCGGTGCGAACTGGGTGGAGGCGACGCGAACTAGGGTTCAGTTCGACTGAACTAGGTGGAGGCGGCGCGACAACTTCTCCGGCGCCATCCCCCTCTTCCTCTCGCCCCGCCTCGCCGTCGTCGATCTCTTCTCCAACCCCTAGTTAAATTCTCGGCTTCATCCTTCAACGGAAACGCAGATCTCTCCTCAGTGCCGCCAGCCTCGTCTTCCGCTGCTCCTCCACAACAAGGCTCATCTTCTTCTTCTTCTTCTTCTGTAAAACGCTGACCGCCTCCACCGGGTTCTGCCACCACCGCTCAGGCCAGCCGCACAGCGCGGCTTTGTCTCTAGCCACCGATTTAGATTTTGGGGCTCATGATCGGATTTTTTGAGGAATTATCTGATGGGAATTTGGGGAAATTTCGCTGGGAAGTGAGAAGGATCCAATCCGGATCCGTGAGAGAGAGAGCAGCGGTAAGAGTCTGGATCCATGCTTGACGGCGGTGCTTGCCGGAATTCTGAGATAGCGATTGCTACCGGAGGTTTCTCGCCGGTGAAGTTGCTCTTCCGGATCCATCCATGACTGACAGCAGATTTTTTTTTAACCGATTTTGTTATTATTTTTTATTTTTATATTTTTTTAATATATTTTTTCCAAGTTCAATAATTTTTTATATAAAAATATATAAAAATTGAAAATAATAACAAAATCGATTGAATATATTTTTGGAAATGATATTTTAGACAAATCACTAAATAACAAAAAATCAGTCAAATTAAACATCAAGCAAAAATCGATTTTTTATGAAGGTGTCTAAGACACCTGGTGTCCAAAAATCACTCTCCCCTTATTTTAATTTTTAAATATAGTTTAGTTTTTTCATTTTGCAGATCTAGATCAAGATTCATACGCCAGTAATTGGAATGAAATGGTTATGTTAGAGTTAATTTATTTAACTCTATTTTCAATTTCTTAAAATATTTTATCTTTTTCATTAATTAATTATTATATGTTCGAGAATAGATTATTTAATCTTGCAGATTAAGGATTGGAGTTAGTAGAAGAATGAACAATCAATACTTAGTCAAATTCTACCCCCTCTTCCCGATTCAATATGTCACAGGGTTTGAGCACGAATATATTAAGAAACGAATAGTTTATCATAAAATAGAAGAGATAAAGTAACTTCTTTTTTATGATATATTTGTCCAAAAAGTATGAGAGAAAAATGAAGATATTATTTTTTATATGAAATGAGAGATAATATATGCGTGATCATAATGACACTTGGTGTAAATAATGAGTTATACTATGAGATATGTGTTATGTGGTTGAAGAGCTTGATCTCCAAGTTTAATTTGGCTCGAAGCACTAACTGCAATTCACATTCTCCTTTGCATGTTCTCAGCAATGTAACCCTAATCTCCAAGCTTCAAGACCTCTATAAATAGAAGAGAAAGTTACTACATTCGGTAGCTAATTAAATACAAGTGCTGAAGAGCAGATTTGTTAAATTGTGCTTGTTCCAACATCCAAACGCACATTTAGTTTAATTTATAATCTTAAGTGGTAGACTCGTGAGTCTTAAACATATATAGGTAGTTCATATTGCTGAGAGGACTTGTATCAATCCTTTATAGCTTTAGTGAGTCTAATTTGTTGCTAGGACCCTTTGATATGATTGGAAAAGATTTCTTATCGTATCTACTTAGTAAGAGGGATTCTTGTAGATAGTATTTCATTGTAAGAGGGATTCTTACAATGAATTTGCAATTGCAATTAATTAATTGCCATATAAATTTTTTCATTGTGTTCTCTTTTATTTTTTCAACTGCTTTACTATTTTTCATTAGTAGATGTTGGGTTCTTTGTTCCTACAATTAATTCAACATTCTTTTGACTTGTGGGAGCAAGAACTATTAGGTTAAATGATATTTATTCGTACCATATGTACCAAGTGTTGGCGTAATAGTTTTTGGCACGAATGATGCGAATGAGGTTTATTTGCATCAAACGTGCGTGCTAGTTATTGGAACGAATGATGCGAATAAGGTCTATTCATAATATTTGTATCAAATATTGGCGTGACAGTTATTAGCATGAATGGTACGAGTAAGGTTAATTCTTACAATTTCATACCAATGTTGCACGCCAATTGTTAGAACGAACAGTACGTATAGGGTTAATTTGTACCCAATGTTAGTGCAACAACCAAAATAAGATTAAGCGCGCATAGCAAAAAGTCTCAACTTAAAGTAGATTTCTATGTTATTTTTCATTGTACTCATACAATATGATAATTCCAACACCAAAATATAATAAATTTGTGTATTCTGCCCACAATAAACTAACACATAAATAATTGGATAAGTTGCTACATACCTTTAATAAAGAAGAGTCACAGGGTTTTTTAGGACAATAACTTAGGTTAATTTAAAAATTAGGACAATAATTTTCGGACTTGTAAAAATAGGACACTAATTATTAAGTGTTGCACCCGCAGAACATTTATGGGCCAGTTATAGAATTTTGGGACTTTTTCGCATAGACCAAGCACATGAAAATCCGCACGGAGAGGTTGATTATGTGGCAAGCACGTCATTTTTATGGCTCCAGATAGAATGTCACGTGCTTGGTCCATGCGGGAAAGTCCGAAAATTCGATAATTGGCCGAGAAATGTCCTGTGGGTGCAATGCTTATTAATTAGTATCTTATTTTTACAAATTCAAAAGTTATTGTCCTAATTTTCAAATCAACCTAAATTACTGTCCTAAAAAACCCTCTAACTCAATAAAGAATGTAGGAAGATGGTGGTTATCCTCTTGGTGGCTTGCGGCGATTACTATCGCCGAAGAAGGAGACGGTGACGATAATCTCTGGGTGCGTGTGTGTGAGAACAAAGAGAGTGGAGAGAAAATTGAGATTTATTATGGAGGGTGGGATCTTTGTGAAGAAAAGAATGAGAGAAAAAAAAAATAGATAGAGAGAGATAAATTTGATTGAAGTTAAAGTGAGAATAATTAAATCTTTTCATGTCAAAATTAATTAAACATTATGAAAATGAAGTTAATAGCTAATATTTAATTTTCAATATTTATTTTGTATATTTCGTATCATTAACCCGTAAAAAAAACGTAATCAACATATGCATACGTAGATAATCAGATCACGACTTTTGACAAATGTTACAAAGATGTACTATGTTGACTTATGAGACATGCAACCTCCGAATGAGTGGGGATATGTTCAAATGGCTTCATATATTGCTAGTATATATATATAGATAGTAATCACGCTAATGCATCATATCATCTTACATTTTAGAAATTGTCATCAAATAGAACATGGCCGACGGTGAAGCTTTTCCGATGAATGGTGGTGATGGTACTCACAGTTACTCTAAAAACTCCCAATATCAGGTATATTATATGTTGTTAATTTTCAGACATGCAAGAGAGTTTCTTGTTGCAATATATTATTATTATTATGATGAAAATTGAATTGGTGCACGCATGCAGAAACTAGCGTCTGATGCAGTAAAGGAAACGATCCAAGAAGCAGTGATTGAGAATCTAGACACGGAATCAATGTCGAGCACAGTAACGATAGCAGATTTGGGGTGTTCGGTTGGCCCAAACACATTCTTGGCAGTTGAAAATCTGATGGAAGCAGTTGAAGCCAAGCGGGGTTCCAAAAACGACCTCGAATTCCAAGTATTCTTCAACGATCACTCGGCCAATGATTTCAACACGCTCTTCGCCTCCCTCCCAGCGGACAGGCAGTACCACGCAGCCGGGGTGCCCGGCTCGTTCCACGGCCGCCTTTTCCCGCGTAACTCCATCACTCTGGCGCACTCCTCCTACTCTCTCCAGTGGCTTTCGAAGCCGCCTCAAGGGGTGGCAAACGAGGGCAGAATCCACAACTCGGGTGCATCCGAGGACGTGGTGAGGGCCTACTCGGATCAGTATGAGAAGGATTTGGGAGTTTTTATGAGTGCGAGAGCAGAGGAGATTGTGAGAGGAGGTCTTCTCATTCTGGTGGTGCCTGCAACTCCTGATGGAGTCTCCCACTCGCACCTCCCTATAGGTGTTCTCCTCACTTATCTTGGATATGCCCTAATGGAGCTGGCTAATGAGGTGACCCATATATCCATGCAACAACTTAATTAATTTCAATAGTCAGCATATATTAATTAATTAATGTTTTTTGAAAAGGGAGTTGTTGATAAATGCAAAATAGACGGCTTCAACTTACCCATCTACTATCCCACACAAGGGGAGTTGAGGAGACTGATAGAGAAGAATGGGCGTTTCAGCATTGAGAAGATGGAGCTGTCATATCCGTTTGCTCAGTTAACGACAGAGATCAATGCAGCCCCTTTGATAATGCAACTGCGAGTTACGATAGAAGGTCTTCTTACCACATATTTTGGAATTTCTGTAGTGGAGAAAGTGTTCAGCAAGATGTTAGCCAAAACTGAAGAAATTTCAATGCACTTCAAGGCCGGCCATGATCAGACGCAGCTGTTACTTGCGTTGAAGCGTAAATAAAATATATATACTACATCATCATGGTCAATAGACCGATTGTATTTTAAATTTCTATATGAATAATAGTGATGGAAAAGCTGCTGCTGTGCCTGTACGTAGCTTTGAAGGAGTCAGAGGATGTTTTAGGACATTAACTTAGATTGATTTGAAAATTATGACAATAACTTTCGGATTTGTAAAAATAGGACACTAATTATTTTTTAGAGTAAAATAGGACACTAATTAATAAGCGTCGTAAAAATAGGACATTTCTCAGCCGATAATTGGCTAAAAAATGTCCTGCGGATGCAACACTTATTAATTAGTGTCCTGTTTTACTCTAAAAAAAAAAATTAGTGTCCTATTTTTACAAGTTCGAAAGTTATTGTCCTAATTTCCAAATCAATCTAAGTTACTGTCCTAAAAAACCCTCGAACTCAGCTTTGAAGCATGGTGCAGCTGCTGTTAATTTGTTTCATTTTCTACTTGTATTATTGCTGGCTGCGTGCAATTCCATCATGTAAAATCTATGATACACGTAAACTAGTTCTATTTAATCGATGGAGTTTTATTCTTAAAACATTTCTTATTATCTATCAACCTTTGACTAAGATCGAAAATGTATGACATGCATATGGTGACTCTTGCACATTAAAAAATGTTTTGATAATCAAAACCACCGCACCAAAGGCGTGGCAGCGGCGGTGGAGATGATCAGAAAAGGCACCAAGATTGCACATAAAAATGTAATGAAGAATTAATACGATAATGATTAAATTTCACCAACTATTTCAATCTTTTAAAACTGCATGCGTCTCAAAAAAGAAGAGATCACAGAACTAAAATCAGCTATACTCACAAAAAAAAAATACTAATATTTGCAAGTTCGTCGGCAGATTAATTGGGATTTGGAAACTTTAGAATCTTCTCATCTATCCTAATGCTTCGACCGTCATATTTGTATTAGGGCACCAGCGCGCAGCGCGCGAATTGCACGCGGCTGAACGACTTTCCAGTTTTTTTTTTTCTTTTATTTTTTCAATTTTGAATTTCTAGTTACTTTCAGTTTCTCTTTCAACTTTTCTTTCTTTTTAAAGGTCTTGTGACTGTTTTTTTTTTCTTTCTTCTTTTTTATTATTATTTCTTGTTTCTTTCTTTTGTTAAATTTTTCGTTTTCATTTGTTTTTTTTAAGTGAATGAATTGTACCGTTATAATTGTAAACGGTCAATTTTTCCATCCTAAACCCTAATTTTCAGCCGTTATTTTCTTTCTCTTTGTTTCCTACTTTCCAGTTTTTCTGTTCTTTTATTTTTTCAATTTTGAATTTCTAGTTACTTTCAGTTTCTCTTTCAACTTTTCTTTCTTTTTAAAGGTCTTGTGACTGTTTTTTTTTTTTTTTTTCTTTCTTTCTTCTTTTTTATTATTATTTCTTGTTTCTTTCTTTTGTTAAAGTTTTCGTTTTCATTTGTTTTTTTGTAAGTGAATGAATTGTACCGTTATAATTGTAAACGGTCAATTTTTCCATCCTAAACCCTAATTTTCAGCCGTTATTTTGTTTCTCTTTGTTTCCTACTTCTCCCTCTCTTTTGCTTCTAACACGCGCTTGTCGAGCTTCTTTTTCTTCTCGTACTCCTCATCGTCGTAGATCATTGCTGGCCAAGGCCATGGCCATATACTGCGAGTGGAGATCATGCGAGCTACTTGGATGGGGCGGAAGGAGAGAAGTTTGTTGGGGTTGAACAACATGTCCTTCCAGTGAGGGTTGTAAGCTGTTGTGAGGGATGGAGGCGTGCGTATTTGTGAGATAATTAACTAGTGTTGGAGGGGTTTGTATTTATCGAATTGAAGCAAGTATCCTATAACGCCTCACACACTCTTCGTTTTCGTTGGGGATCAACTTCGAGAGCTGTGTGCACTGGTTAGTTAGAGGGAGGTCGGAGAAGGAGAGGTGCACGTCAGCTGTGTTTTGCTTTTCAAATTTTGCTTCAGGAAAATTAAATTGTTAGAGTTTTACTTCTTTTTTATTTTATTTTGGATTATATGATCTGTTATAGTAGATGTTGAATTGTTTTTTAATTTCGTTCATTCTATTCAGTAAAAAGCGAAAAAGATTACACTACAAAAAAAAGTTTTCACTAGTGACATGAGCTTTGGTAGCTATTATGTGTGTCATAAAAATTAGTGACATTTGATGATATAGCTAATCACTAATAATTACACTTTCAAATGTCACTAATTTTTGTGACACGCATAATAGCTACCAAACCTCATGTCACTAGTGGAAACTTTTTTTTGTAGTGTTAATTGAAATTCAATAAATGTATCAATTTATATAAGCTCTGTTTATTCAGTTTAATTCACTGATTTCTCTTCAACTTATTTGGTCAAGTTATTATTGTCAGTAATAAATTTATTTTGTGTTATTCATAATCACAATTGATTTATTCAACAAAAGAGAAGGAATTTTTGGAATTTGTATTATTGATTGTTTGATCTTCTAAACCTAGCTATGAATATTATATTTGTTATATTAAAAAAAAAAGTATTTTATGAAATATTTGATTCAGTAAATATCAATTTTATTCGAAGTAATACATTTCATTATCAATAAACTTAATCTGGCTGTTCGCCGGAGCAAAGGAGAGAGGGGATGGGTCAGATTTGATGTTTTATTTTTTATTTTTTATTATTTAAAAAAAACTTGACAAAACATGCAACATCGTTTTACTTGATTGTCGGTGTGTCCACGTCTGCAAATTCCAGGAGACACGTCATCTAGAATTTAAGTGATGGTCAATACATGTGCGAATTGCAATTAAATCGAAAGATGGTGTATTGTAGAGCCATTTTTAAAGGTCGTGTGCAAAATGCAAATTCAGTGATAGTTCGTGTATTTTCTGGCTATTAACGTTTTTTTTTTAAATAATTCACATATACTTATATTTAATAATTATAATTATTTATCTAAATATTAATTAATTTTAATGATTATCATGCATCTCACAAAGACATAAAAATTACTTCGAATCCAACTGTTTGTGCCCTGAAGTTCCGGCAAACGAAAAATATAAAAAGTCAATTCTACTGAACTGAACAAGGTGAGGCGGCTAAGGCCATAATACCGCCGAGAAAAAAAAGTTGAACGACCAAATTCTGACTTTCAAAAATTAGTACTTAATTTGTTGCTGTTATATACAAGACCCCATAACTCATAATTAATCAGCCATAGCATAATTTTACATCATCAATAAAAATAGAAAAGAAAAAAAAAGCTCAATATAGAGAGAGAGGCAATGGGGGAAACCTTCCCAATGAAAGGTGGAGATGATGCCCACAGCTACTCCAAAAACTCCCGCTATCAGGTAACACTATATCATCCAAGTTTTAATTCATACTTCACTTTTATTAACATATGTCTATGTGCACTTAATGATACTCTAAGTGCTCATTTGATTCAAATAGATGATTAATGAAAAGATAATGAAATCAAATAAATGAATGAAATTGTAACAATAACTATTATTTTTATTCAGTAATGAATTTCCTTTCTTTTTGTTTTCCCTCTATTATGAGGGGTAACAAATTGAGTGATTGGGATACTCCTCAAATAAGGATAATAGTTAACTCATTACTCAAACCAAAAAACAAATAATGGATTCAATTAATTGAATCACTTTCCAACCTCCAAAAACACCCAACCAAACATAGACTAAATATATATAGAGTCGATATATCGTGGATTCCAACTGCAATTGTATAAATTATGTATGGTGCGATGATCATATAAACCTGATCTGATTACAAATACTCCATAAATTGGTGCAGAAATTAGCTTCTGACACCGTCAAGGAAATGATCCAAGAGGCAGTGAGTGAGTATCTAGCCACAGAATCAATGTCGAGCAGAGTGACAATAGCAGACTTGGGGTGTTCCGTCGGCTTAAACACATTCTTTGCAGTTCAAAATCTGATGGAAGCAGTTGAAGCCAAGTGGTCTTCCAAAAACAAGCTGGAATTCCAAGTATTCTTCAACGACCACTCGGCCAATGATTTCAACACGCTCTTCACCTCCCTCCCACCAGACAGGCAGTACCACGCAGCCGGAGTGCCCGGCTCGTTCCATGGCCGCCTTTTCCCCTGTAACTCCATCACCGTGGCATATTCCTCACAGTCTCTCCACTGGCTCTCCAAGCAGCCTCAAGGGCTACATAATGAGGGCAGGATTCACGGCTCCGGCGCGCCTGAGCACGTGGCCAGAGCCTACTCGGATCAGTTTGAGAAGGATTTAGGAGATTTTATGAGTGCAAGAGCGGAGGAGATTGTGAGTGGAGGGCTTATGTTTCTCCTCATGCCTGGAACTCCTGAGGGAGTCCCCCAGACTGAGCTGAGTGCCATCTTTGATTACTATGGCTATACCCTAATGGATTTAGCTAAGGAGGGAGTTGTGGAGAAAAGCGCCATAGACGCGTTCAACTTGCCCATCCATATACCCACACTAGAGGAGATGAGGAAAGTGATAGAGAAGAATGGGCATTTTAGCATTGAGAGAATAGAATTAATAAATCCCAAGGCAGGGATTGAGGAAGCGCTTGATGCAGCTACTGTGTTAGTGCACATGAGAGCTGCAATGGAGGGAGTTTTCACCGCCCACTTTGGAGCTTCCGTCGTGGACAAAATGTTTGCCAACGTTTTACCAAAGGCTCCACAAATTTCACACTGCTTCCAGGCTCTCCATAATATTCATAATCAGCTCTTTCTCGTGCTCACCCGCAAATAATTCAACTTTTACTTGTTATATGTATTTTGAATTTCTGCATCAATAAATACCAACTCCTGCTTTGGTCATACCCATTTTACTCTGATACCAATGGATTATTAAGAGGGTGTTTAGAAGCTTATAAGCTCCTTCAAAACTCCTAAACAATTTATAAGCTCTCCAAAAAATAAATTCCTCTACTCCAATTTATTTTTTTATAATCTCATATGCAACTAGGGATGGCAACGGGCCGGATCTGGACCGAATTTCATCAATACCAGATCCAGATTCGTTTTAATTTATGGGATCCAGATCCGCCCCAAATCCAACGAATCTGAAAATTTGGGATCCAGATTCGTTAGATCCGCGGGTCCAGATCCATGGATCTATTGTTTTTAAATTAAATTTAAAAATAAAAGTCACAAAATCAACAATATCTAGTTTCCATCATAAAAAATATTGCACAAAACATATTCATGCAATACAAAGTCTCAACATATAAAAATAAGTCACTAAAAATTAAAAATAACAAATCTCATGCTCAAGTCAATGATATTAAAGTCTTCCAAATTACATTTCCTAATAAAAAAAGTCTCCATCATGCATCCATGGTATAGCTATTGTAGGAGAATTTAGGGTTTCTTTCAAGACATAATGTATTTTTTTTATATTTTTAATATATTTAATATTATTAATAAAATAAATATAAAATATAAAAAATATATATTAAATAAAATGGATCCACGGATCGAATTTGGGTCGGATCCAGATCTAAAATTTCAAGATCCAGATCTAGATCTGTTTTAAAAATTAAGACCCAGATCCATCGAGTTCAAAAAATTGAGATCCAGACCCTGAACTACGGATCTGGACCGGGTCCAAGATCCACTGACATCCCTATTCCCTATATGCAACAATCATTTTACAAATATTTTTCAACTATAATTTATTATTTTCATCATATATCATTCAAGTTCATTTTTCTTCGATTTTCTCTCTCTAAAAACATGTTTTCTCTCTCTAGCCAAAAAAAATTCTCTCTAGCTTATAAGCTCAATATTATCCAAACACTTTGACAACTTATAAGCTTTTAAAAATTACTCCCTCCGCCCCACTGTATGTGAGACCTTTTTTTCTGAACACGGAAATTAAGAAAAGTGTATTTTGTTTGTAGGTGAAAAAGTGAAAATGTGTTTAAAGGGTAAAATTAGGGATGGCAACGGGCCGGATCTGGACCGGGTCTGGCCAATACCAGATCCAGATCCGTTTTCATATACTAGATCCAGATCCAGATCCGTGGATCTGAAAATTTTGGATCCAGATCCAGATCCGTCAGATCCGCGGGTCCACGGGTCCAGATCCATGGATCTACTATTTTTAAATTAAATTAAAAAAATTTCACAAAATCAACAACACCTAATTTCCATCATGAAAAATATAACACAAAATACTTTTATCTAATTACTTTTAGTTTTTATTCTTTTGAATATAATTTATTTATTATTTTTAATTTAGTTAATATTATTAGTAAACTAAATATAAAATATATATATAAAATAAAACAGATCCACGGGTCGGATCTGGGCCGGATCCGGATCTAAAATTTCAAGATCCAGATCCAGATCCGTTTTCAAAACTGAGATCCAGATCCGTCGGGTCCAAAAAATTGAGATCTGGACCGGGTCCAAGATCCACTGCCATCCCTAAGTAAAATCTTTACCAAAAAAGAAAATAGTCTCACTTACAGTGGGACACCTTAAATAGAAAGAGTCTCAGATACAGTGAGACAGATGGAGTACATCTTATAAGCTCTTTTAAAATAATTTAGCTTAGCCAAACACCCTCTAAGTCCGGATACTAAATATTGTTTGTCATTTTCTAGTCACAAATTAAAGTGAAAAAGCTAGCCCTAACATAACACAATGTCAATTGGATAAAAAATATGTACATATGTGTGTGTTATATATAGCATCATATATGTTGATCAACTGCAGCTTATCATCGGCGTTGCTTCGTTGTGCCACATAAATATTTATAAGAGGCAAATCTTTTTATAGCCATGTTTCATGATAAAATTGAGGTTTATTATATAAAAAAAAAAAATCCCTTGAAAGCACAATAACGCAAACTAGGGACACGAAACTCGAAAGGAAATCGTGAGCTAAAGAAACCTAATCAAAAGAAATCAAAACAAGCCACGCATATCAGGATAATAATCCATCTCATTCGACCAACGTTCATGAGCAATATTATTCATTGCATGCATACTAACATTATTGCTAAGATCAACCACAATAAATCAAAAACAGAAAAACAACAATAAATCAGGAACAAGAGTTTTATATCCAACAATAAATGAGAAACAAAGGGAAACCAGAAATCAAATTTAATTTTGGCCCTTTTTGTTTCAAAATAAAAAATTCAAATGTAATCAAAATCAAAATTAAATTAAAAAATCAAAATCAGATCCTTATTGTTTCAAAATCAAAAAATCAAATCTAATCAAAATCGAAATCAAATAATCAAAATCTGGGGCTTTCAAGAACCACCGCCTCTGAAAAGGGCTCCCTTGGCCGACTGCGCTAGGGTGGAGGCGGCACTACTGTGGACGCTGAACAAGGGTCGAGGCACTACATTGGAGGGAGGCGGTGGCCACATATTAGCTTCAGATCTACAGATTGGCTTAAGATTTGCTCGCCGTGCAGGGAAGGGAAAGGGGGGAGAGAAGCGGTGGAGAGGCGGAGTGGGTTTTAAGAAGGTAGTGGCCACATATTATTTTTAAATTTTACCGACGGAATTGTTAGTGACGAAAAATAATCCGTCGTTAAATATTATTATTATTATTTTTATTTATTTTTTTAAAATTATTTTTTAATTAATCCGTATTAATTTTTTTTGTTATTTTTATTTTATTTTTCAAAAAATATATTTTTTTTATTTTTAATTAATATTATATTTTATTCTTATTTTTAAATTATAGAGAATATTTTAAAATTTATTGTTATTTTCAACAATAATATTTTCTTTTTTTAATTAACGATAATATTAATTTTTTTATTATTTTAAATTCGAACGTATATTTACCGTCATTCTTTCGTTGGCACCACAAGTCTTAGATATCATCTCGACATATTCTAAGGGGGGTGTATTCGTTGTGGAATTTGATGGATTTCTATGGATTTTAAAAGTCTGGGTGTATTCGTTCAAGACTTTTAAAAGTCTGCAGAAATCTGAGTGTATTCGTTCAAGACTTTTAAAAGTCCATATAAATCTGAGTGTATTCGTTCAAAACTTTTTAAAATCCATACAAATCTAGGTGTATTCGTTATTCCATTGACTTAAAATCCGGAATGACTTTTATGGATTTCATCCAAAAAATACACACGACGAAATCCGGCCAAGAACCACGAGAATTGAAATCCATGAAGTTTTAAGCGAGCGCTGAGTTCCAGCGCCCGCGGCCAAGAAGCCAGCGAGCGCTGAGTCCCAGCGCCTGCTGGAACTCAGCAAACGTTGACAAGAGATACAGAATTCGTTCACCTACCCTGTATTTGCAAACGACTGAGCACATAAAAGTAATTTCTCATGAATCATAAAATCGCTTACCTAATAGCGCTTGAACTTCACGGAAGGAAGTTTAGCAAGGACTAGATCAGAAGCATGTATATGATATTAGCAAGCAATGGCACTCGCATGAAGAGCAGCATAGATTACGATAGGATTGAACATCAGGGTAAGGTCAATTTATGTGTTACCTCAGATGGGGTAGCAGTTCGATGGAAAATTCTTGTAATCCCACGCTGAATATCAGGTGCTCGTCCCAAAGTGGTCAAAACAGATGATATTATATGATGGATTTCGATATTATATGATGGATTTCAGGTTGCACTACTGTGATGTCAGGATTTTCCACTTTAGAATCAACCTCAGACACTTTACTATTGTGAATTAAACCACGCCTCACGGTTTTCTCTCCCTCAGCGGTCGCTGGGTTTCCAGCGGGTGCTGGGATTCCGCGGGCGCTGGTTCTCCGCGAGCGCTGGTTTCATGGAATTCAATTCCAAAATTATCTCGTAAAGTCTTCGAAAATCAGTGAAAATCGTGGTGAAATCCAACCACGAATTCTTTGAAAGTCGTCTGGAATCTATGTGAATTCCATGGAATTTAAATTCCATGGACTTTTTAAAGTCTGTGGAAATCCACAATGAATACACCCCCCTAAGGTTATGAATAAATGATACTGCCTCCGTCCCAATAAATGTGTCCACATTTCCATTTGGTTTGTCCCATTAAAAGTGGTCACTTTCCAAAATAGGAAAGATTTGGACTTAATTAAGCCCATTAAATTAAATTTAAGTAAACTCTTAATTAAACCTATTTCCTCTCTCCTATTTTCCTTTCTCATCTATTTCTCTCTTCCTCAATCGGTCTTCTCACCGCCTTCTTCTCTGGCCATCTCAGCCGCCGGCGAGGCTGCGTCCGGTGTCGTTGTGGCCTCAAGGCCGGCGTTGCTCCGCTTTAGCCTGACATCTCTCCCTCTCGCTCCTTCTTCCTCCCTCTGTTTCTCGCCTACAACACACACATACACAAAATCGCACTGCTCTTCATAAATTCGGAGTCGCGCCGCCGCCGCGTCTCTATAATTCCGGCAAGAGAGCGAGCCCTAGCCCTGAGGGTGGTCGCGATTTGGGGGTGGCGAGCCCAAGATCTGAGGATGGCGAGCCCTAGATCTGAGGGTGGCCGCATCTCCTTCTTCCTCCCTCTGTTGGTTCGCTTGTGAAGGTGAGGGGTGAGCGGCGACCGCCGTCGTCGTTGCCATCGCTCCAGGCAAGCCACTGCCCTCTCTCTTCCTCACTCTTCCCCAGGATCTTCCATGCTTCGTGCAGGGTGTTCTCTTAACCGTAAGCCACGAAAGTTGGATGCATCCCCCGGATCATCCATGCTCCGTGCAGGTTGTTCTCTTAACCATAAGCCACGAAAGTTAGGCGGGTCCCTCTGACCGACTATGCTCCGTGCAGGGTGTTCTATCTTAACCGTAAGCCACGAAAGTTAGGCGGGTTCCTTTGACCGTCTATGCTCCGTGCAGGGTGTTCTCTTAATCGTAAGCCGCGAAAGTTGGATGCATCCCCCGGATCATCCGTGCTCCGCGCAGAGGGTTCTTTCTTAATCGTAAGCCGCGAAAGTTAGCTGGGTCCTTATGACCAGCTATGCTCCGCGCAGAGTATTCCAGCCAGCATGAGGGGAGGGTCGGAGAAACGCATACAAAGGAAGAGTCAGAGCAACAAAAGGAAAAAAATCAAAGTAAAGCATGCTAAAAAGAAGTCAGAGCCACGAGGATCAGAGGAATCATCAACATCATAACAACACCACATGCCACTAGTTGAACAAAGAGAACACTGTTCAACTAGACCAGGGGAGTAGCTGATGAGGACTGGAATATTCATCGGCGCTGTGCTTAGTAATCCAAGCCTATTTTACCTTATTATTATTATTGTTACTGTTATTATTATTGTCTGATAAAATAAACACACCAGGTCGTGCCCATATATATATATATATATATATATATATATATATATATATATAGAGAGAGAGAGAGATAATGGATCCATGGAGAATTGCATATATTTTGAGAATAAAGAATTGATCCTAGCCTTTGATTTGATTAGATCTAGCGGTTTATATGACTTCCGCCTTTTGTGTTTTTAATTGTTTTAATTATACGATTAAACACGCTTAAGCCTAATTATGTAAATTTCTATTTATTATTTGCGGTAGTTATCAAATTATGAGTTGACCGAATTTGAAGTAGGCGGTGGTAATGCATATCTTCATTATTTCCTTCTTTAATTTTTTATTAGTTTAATTTTCTTAATGAATAACTTTTTATCATAAATTTGATTTTTAAGACGTTTTGTTTTGTAGTTTAATGTTATGATTTATTCACACAATAATTTTGTTCAATAAATAAATACCCCATATAGTTGCAGAAACCACATAATTTATAGCATCCATTATTAATTTTTGAGCAAAATTAATTCGAATAAACAAGTAAATATTTAGAATTTGAACACACAAATAATTAAACTTATATTTTACAGCTCATACTATTTCGAATAAGTAAATTAAAATTTCGAATATGAATTTATAACTAAATGAACGTTAATTACATATTTTTTTTTAATGACAAATCATTTCGAATAAATACTGCTATTTATTGAATATGAATAATTAAATAAATGAATGTAAATTTTCATTACCGTCGTCATCAGTACTGGTGTTGGTGTTCGATTGTTCCACAATTTTCATTACCGTCGTCATCACTTATGAAGATATTAAATTAATAATATTTGTTGTGTGTTATTTATCATCACAATTGATTTATTCAACAAAAGAAAATGAATTTTGGCATTTATATGATTGTTCGATTTCTTTTACTTATGAATATTATATTTTCTATATTACAAAAAAAGCATTTTATGAAATATTTGATTAACTAAATATCAATTTTATTCAAAGTATGTTAGTAAAAAAAATTTGAATATTTTATTTAGATGTTCGTAATTTTATTACGATTGTTCGAAAAGTTATATGTTAAATATTTCATGTCATCAAGAAAAATTCGAATATTTTATTCAGATGTTCGTAATTTTTTTACGCTTGTTCAAAAAAAATTATGTAGACTACTTTATTTATCAATAATGTAACTGCTAATCATACATTTTAATTCCTGAAAATTCATGAATAATAATATGTAATGAATAATAACAATTTTTCAATGAACAAATAACAATTGCTCAATGAACATAACACAATTATTGATGAATAGAATATTCAGTCTAATGAATAAGGTGGTCTGCGACTAAATCAACAAATCACAGCATATCTCGTTGGGCACAGTACAACAGCCCGTGGGCGTCTGGGCTTCATCAGCATACCGTGCAAATGCTCCTCCCTTCTCAGCAACTAGAATGTTAACATGAAACAAGGTTTCAGTACTTCACTTCCAGAGTTTCATAGTAAATTACTTCATCTCCAAGTGCAAGAGCATAGTTCAACACTATGAACACGTCCATCATGTACACAACAACATTAGCACAACTAATCAAGTGCCACTTTTTTCATCAAAGAAAAGAATTGGTATATAGAATTTCCGTTACAAATCTCCCAGAACATGATTAAGGTTAAAGGCAAATACATCCACCCTAATTAAACCCATATTAATCACAAAAAACAAAACTAACATAAAATCCAACAATAATTAAACCTGAACAAGAAGCAAAACCATGTCTCACTTTCTGCAACGCCGCCATCACTTCCACACTCAAACCATGCTCCTCGAAACTCGACGCCGTCTCCGTCGCGCCGTCCTTCCTCCTCGAACCCTCACTTTCGGCAACACCATGTATCACTTTTTGCGACGCCGCAGCCGTGGGTTTTGAATAAATTTTATACCTAAGCACCAAAAAACGAAATAAACTCACCAGTCACCACCGACGATTTCCTGAATTTTTTTGCAGAAAAATCGAGTGCCGAGTTTGCTTTTTTTTTTTTTTTGAATCAACGATGAACTTGATATGTGGTCGTGAATATGCAGAAAATATGGTAGTTTAGAAATTGATTTGTTCGGAATAATCTAATCTGCGTAGAGAAGGTCGAAGGAGTTGAAGCGAGAAAGTCGGGAGTGGAGAATCTTCCGGGTTTACCTCGGTGGGTAAAATTCCGAATAAACCCCCAAACACTGTAAAAACTCGGTTTTAATTAATGAAACGTGTTTTTTTTTTAATTCCCTGAAAATCTGAAGCCGTCCGATTTGATAGATCTAATGGTACATATTAATTCTCTATTCTACATTAATCACTAATTCTCTATAGATACCCACCCTATATATATATAGGGTGGGGTTAATGTAGAAATCCCCCTTAAGATGAAAACTAGGAACCTAATCTAAACCATTGATTTTAAAAAAATAGATAGTTGAGATTAAATTACAGATGCACAATTTAATTACTAATTTAAATGTAATTAAAATTCAAAGGGTAGAATTGTAAAACAGTAATTAAAAAATTCACACATTCTATCATTCCAAATTCTATTTCACTTTTCAACTTTTATATAGGGTTGAGGAGCCGATCCGCCGACTTGGGAGAATTGGAAGGCGATCAAAATTTCCTGCGGCAGAGCGTTTCCGGCGGCGGCGAGAGAAGGCAACTTGGTTGCTGGTTTTTTGGCCGGCGGCGACTTCTGTGCAACCAAGTTTCCGATCGGTTGTGGGAGTTTTGAGCGCCGGTTTGTGAGGGAGATTTGGGCGACTTCTGTTGAACCAAGTTTTCCGATCGGTTGTGGGAGTTTTGAGCGCCGATTTGTGAGGGAGATTTGGGTGTGCATCTATGCAACGATTTTCGATCGTTTGTGGGAGATTTGAGAGATTTGTGGTTGGCAGCGGCGAACTGTGCGTTTATTTCCGGCGTTTATTTGGGAGATTTGTGGTTGGGAGATTCAAGACGAAGGCGGAACAATCGGTTTCCGACGTGTGAAGGAGATTTGGGCGTGCATCTGTGCGTTTATTTCTAGTGATTGAAAACAAGGCAGCGGTATGCATCTGTGCGTTTCTAGTTAATTCAATTTTGCGACATTGCTTAACCCTTTCAAATTTAAATTGCATAGATGTTATATATTGTTGCACACTTTATTACATAGATGCACAATTTCGATTTATAGATGCACAGTTGCGACCTATTGCATAGATGCATATGAATTATTTATTGGTGTGGTTGCAACATAACGTGCGGCTGATCTCTTGTTCCTCTACCTTTCTTGCTTCTTCATCTTAACAATATTTGTTGGCTTCTTCATCTTATATTAATGATCTACTTTGAAGAACCCCTGCAATTTGACTTCATGTATAGTTGTTGACGCCTTAAAATTAATTAAAAAAAAGTATTTATTTCAGAATCTTGCTTAAGCATAGTTTATTTGGTCGATTATACTCAATGCATAGATGAACATGTATGATTTAATTGCATATATTATAGTTGAATCGTAGATATATGAGTTGCATAGTTGTTGTTTGTGTTGCACAAATGAAAAATGTAGATTCATAGTATGTTAGTTGCATAATTAAATAGGAATTGCATTATTTAATGAAGCAGTTGCACAGGACTTATTGAGATTGAGTAGTTGGAATTGATATTGTGTAGGTGTATCTATTTTAATTGCACAGCTTTGATCGAAAATTCTTAGTTCTAACAGTTGTATTGCATAGTTGAAAATATTGTACTTGCATAGTTGATATCTGAATTGCATAGATGTTGTATGGGTTGGTGATGCACAATTGGAAAAATTAGATGCATACTGATTCATTTTAAATATATTTCATACTTAAAAGAATCAAGTGCATAGTGATTCAATAACATTCGATGTGAAAAGAGGGCGCATACTAGTGTTTGATAGCACAAACGTGTCAAAGGAAGATTGTTGCATATATAGAAAAATATGGTGTTATTATAGATGACCTGGTATGATTCTTAATAATTTTTAGCGTTGCTTATAATTTTTTTGAAACATAAATTTAACTGCTTTGTAATTGTTTGATTATGTAGGCAAATGTACTTGGAGAATACTTGGACCTGCGTGGAGATTCGATGAAGAAAGTAAAGATGTTGAAGGCGAAGAAATTTGTTGTCGATATCAAGTGGGGTAGAAAAAATTGCATGCAAAACAGCGGTATATATCTCATGCGCCACATGAAAACTTATATGGGAGAGACTTCGTGCAACTGGGTATGTGGACTCCCCACAAATCAAGAAAGACATTTGGCTAGACTTCGTACAAGATACTGTGCAACTATGATAGGATGGACAAATAACTACGTCAAGGATGATGTAATGAGGGGCGCATCTGAATACTATCAAAAATTCGTGTCCGTACCAGATAAAAAGATGAAAAAGATATTTGGATGACTTTTAGTTTGAATAGTACACTGTGTTGAAACAAATGATGTTTTCAACTATGATTACATATAACATTTACATGAATTTGTCTGTTTTTTTAATTTATCAATTCATTTCACCTGTTTTGAAAAATATGTTATATTTTTTTGCTATATTAGAATGGTATGAACATTGATATTAATTAAATTGGTTAAATATTGAATACTCGAAAATGTGCACTACTTCATATCTACTGTGCAATTGACAGCTATAAAACCTTAAATATATGGATTAAAATAATTTTTATTTCCGCTGTGCATTTCGATATAATACTATGCAATTGTAAACATTATCATATGTGTGCATTTGTGCATTTCCGTCAGATATATATGCATTTCGATAATTAACATGAGGAAGAAATTTCGAAAATAAATCATATAAATTAATCTAAAAAAACAAAAGCAATTACTAAATATTCATAAATACCTTCATTGTTCATTGTATATAAACACTTGCTTCAACTGGCTTCAATAAGAATTGATATTAACAATATGGAAGAATATAGATGACTTAGAAAAAAAAATGAACGATAAATAAGAACTAAAAGTAAAAAGACGTAGAAAACCTAATTTGAAAAGAAGAAAGATTAAATACGTATCTCACTTATTTGAAAACTACTTTGAGTCTTTAATTAATTAATACTATTGCAAAAGACATAATTATCCTCCCACTAATTAAAAATATGAAAAAACGGTAAAATGAAACAACTAAAAGCTAATTATGCGGTTTTAATTTATAAGAGATCTAAACCACTAGATCTAAAATTTCAAAGGCTAAGATTAGGTTTCTAGTTCTCATCTTAAGAGGGGTTTTTATTAGAACCCTCCTCTCTCTCTCTCTCTCTCTATATATATATATATATATATATATATATATATATATATAGGGTAGGGTTAATATAAAAATCCCTCTTAAGATGAAAACTAGGAACCAATTTAAAACCATTGATTTAAATAAAATAGAAGGCTGAGATTAAACTACAGATGCACAATTTCGATTGCATAGATGCACAGTTTCAATTGCATAGATGCACAATTTCGATTTGCTTGAGTATTTTTGCATTGTTGGTTTCAATTGCATAAATTGCATATTTTTTAATTGCACAGTAAAATATAATAGATGCACAGTTTCTTTTGTTGACTAAATCCTAACCACTAGATCTAATATTTAAAAGGTCAAGATTATGTTCCTAGTTCTCATTTTAACAGAGGTTTTTATTAGAACCTCTTCCTATATATATATATATATATGGGCCACTCCAATGAGACCCCCCTAATTTTAGTGAGATCTAGGGCACGATCTGATGCGTTTATTTTATCAATCCTATGACTGATATTGTATTTGGAGAGAGATTTTTTTTCGCAGGGTTCGAATCCTGGAGGGAGCAGAATATTTTAAATTTTGTTATTCATTAGTATATACTGTTCATCAGTATATATATCTTATTCATTACCAATTTTTTAAATTTTATTTTTCATTAGTATATACATCTTGTTCGTTATATATATATGTCTTGTTCATTAGTATTATATGTCTTATTCATTATCCTCATGTTACACGAAAAATATGGGTTCTCACTTGTAATACCCCGAATTTTCCTTAATAAGGATTTTAGAATAATTATTGAATCTAGAATTAAGTCGATTCGCACCACGGAGAAAATTTATTTTAATTTCGATAAATGGTTTGTTAAAATTTTGAAGCAAAAATCAAACTTTATGCTTTGCATAATTTTGATGATACTATATGGCTATGGTCTAAATTTTTTACATGGAATAAATATTTCATGAGATTTAGCAATATTTTTGAAATTCATTAGTCAAAGATTCAGAATTTTTAATTAGGCTTTTGAGTAGAATTTATTCATTTCAAATTTGATTTATGGGCCTTATTTAATTAAGGTATGGATCCAATTCTTTCATCTGGGCCGGATTATCTTATTTATGGATTTTTCAAAGTCCAATTGAGTTTTTATATTCTTGGAGCTCAAGTTTTTCAAACAGATATTTTCTTACTACCACATTATTTATTTATTGAATGGAATTCAGAATCTCAAATGTCCACGTAGCTTAGTTTCCTCCTACTTAACACCCCCAATCTTTCAGCTTCTTCAACCACAAATTAGCTGATTTCATTCTCCTTCAAAACAATTCACTAATTCAGTCCATCGCATTCCCCAGCAAACTTCTATCTCTCATATCTCAATTTCAAGAACTCTCACAATCGCTCCAGAATACCTGCAAGTATTTATAATCTACCAAATCAACAGTTCTTCCACAACCCATTCTCGGCCATAAATTCAAGAAACCGAAATTATTTTCACAGAGGTAAACCAACTCACATATTCATGTCATAATCAGTAATCTATTTCATAAAGAACCATCACATTAACAAGGAATCTTGAAACAGAAAGCAAGAGAAGTATGGCATATAAATTGACTTTGCATATATAATGTATGCCTGCATATACACGTGCATTTTTCTGCAAATCAGTTAGTTAAAGCATTTAGAATAAATGAATCTATTTGTCTTGTGTATGTTGGTGTGTGAGGTTGTTGCTGGGGTTGTGAGTCGAGGGAGGACCGGCGGCGGCAGTGGCGGCCTGAGGCTTCCGCTGTTGCGGCCGAGAGAGAGAAAGAGGGGAGTCCGCTACAGTTCGGAAAGGGAAGACGGAGGCTGCGGTGTCGGTTGGACTAGCAGAGGAGGGAGACGGTGGATGGGTAGGCAGGAGCTTAGGGTTTTCGATAATTTTTGGGGATTTTTGTATCTTATAAAGAGAAAAGAGATGAGTGAGAAGAGGGAGACACTGGAGGGTGGTGGCCGATGATGGTGGCCGGATTTGAGGAGGGAGGCGGCGGCGACTTTGAGGATTTAGGATTTCTGTATTTGGGGTTTTTGCAGGAGAATTGGATAGAGAGGGAGAAAGATAGAGAGAGATGAAGGTGGCGGTGGTAAACCGGCGACGCGCCGCCGGATTTGTGGGAGGCGGAGGCGGAGGCGGAGGCGGCGGCGGCGTGAGGTGAGCAAAGGAGGGAGACACCGAATGGGAGAGTGAGAGAGTGAGGTCTTGTGTCTGTGTGTGTGCGTTGAGAAAAAGGAGAAGAGATGAGAGATTGATGAGTTGAGTTGGGCTCCAACATTGGGCCTCTAATTTAATTAAGTGGGCTGCACTTTTATAACTTGGGCTATGAATTATATTTTGGGCTGTATTTTGTATGAAGAGAGCCTCTTATTAAATTACTAATTGGGCCATGAATTTACTTATTTGTGAATTGAGTTTTAAAGTAAAAGCTGAGGAAGGGTATTATTGAAACCCTTAGCCAAGAAAAATGATTTTCAAGTTTCATGTTGAATTTATGAAAATCCGGGTGTTGCGAATCTAGTTAGAAAATGATGACAAGTCATGAAGGTTAAGCTTGATTTTAGAACTATGAGTTTAAGTTGAGAACTTATCTTGTAGGTCCTACAGAAGAGGATATTTAGGCTCTTGATCAACTAAGTTATATTGTTTGGATTTTCTCCAAATCAGATGAGGCTTTATTTACGAAATGTATGTTTGAGCTAATAAGCTCGGTTTTATGTAAAGTTAAAGTTGATGGTTCATGCTTAAAATGTTTTTGCTCTCTATTGGTTATTGCTTCTACCAGAACATTGTTGGCTCTGCCAACAAGAACATTGTTAGCTCTGCTAACCAGAATTGTGTATGTACACCAGAACCTGTTGTCTCGAAGAGATTCGGTGACAACCAGTTGTAGATAGCATGCCCAATAGATGGCCAGAAAAATATGAGCTCAGATTATTTTAGTATGCATGGAATGACTCACTTTAAAAACATTCTGTGTTATACTGTTTAAGGCATGAATTATCTTTTTCAGTAAATGATTTTTAAAATATTTTTAAATGGCTCAACCCACTGAGTACACTAGTACTCAGCCCTGCAATTGTTTTCAAAACCTTTTGCAGATTGAGCAGCTGGTGGTGATGTGCGAGGCTGAGGAAAGGTTGTTGCTGTAATTGTCACAGCCCAAAACCGTTTACTACCTTTACAAATTTTATTTGAAAATTAGTATATTTTCGAGATATTAAAAAAATATAAATCTATGAGTCGAGTTTGTGGAGAATTATCTAGTCGCGCCCCTACTTAGATAAATAACTTTAAATTATAGATTATATATTCTTAGCAATAGAAATTTATTTTATACTTAAATACATTAATTTAAAAATTTAGCCATGAATAAATATTTGCATAATATTCTTTATTTTGGACCTAAATAATTTAAATTGAAGTGGGCCTTTTAACTGTGATTTTGTAAGAATTTTTCTTTCGATTTCATTAAATATTGGGCCATGGGCCAAATTCTTTGCAATGGTCCTAAAATAGTTACTGCATTTAAAGAACACTGATCACTATTTCTTTTACTTTTAACTAAAGATGTGGATATATTTTCTTAGCCTCCACGAAATATTTGCAGCCACATTCGTTCCATTTTTATCTCTTCACTAATTTTTATCATTTATTTCATGTTTATCTCTCAAAATCAATTCACTTATCTACTTCATGGATCATTCTCAATCTTGCATAAACATTCTCTGCAAAGCCTTACCCTAGCTAGATGTATGACTCTAAATTATAGGTTATACCTATAGAAATAAAGTTTTATATTCTAAAATATTTTTATATAAATTTGGGCCTAAATAAATGTATTTACTTAAATATATTTGTCGTGGACATTATATTAATTTTGGATTAAGAATAAAATATTTTCATAATTTTTGTTAGTGTTGGGTTTATTGTTATTAATGTGCCAAATTCTTTTGCAATAATCTTAAAACAATTATTCAAGTTTCAATATTTATAGTTAATTAATGATTTCAAGGATTTGGATACCTTATTTTCGTATCTGCAAATTAACAATTTCAACTCTATTTACATTTGTTTAAAGAAGTCTCCAAGCCAGTCATTCCTATTTTCATTCTTATCAGATATCTAACCGCCGCTAGTTAGATGTGACTTTGAACTATAAATTATATCTATAAAAAAAAATAGAAATTTATTTTCCCAAATATATATTCTTTTAATATGAATTTGGGCCTAAATAAACTATTTGCAGCATATTTAGCTCATCTATATTGGGCCATAATTACTTATTTATTTAATTACTTTTTGGGCTAGATTTTTAAAAGAGCCCATAACATTTTAATAGCTTAATGGAATAATTCTTTTGTTTGTACTGTTTCCTAATCTTGTGACTGCAATACGTGTTTCCTTTCTCAAGAAGCCACAATTTGTTTTCCATTTTCAGCTTGTGACTGCAATACGTGTTTCCTTTCTCAAGAAACCACAATTTGTTTTCCATTTTCAGCCAGCCAAATTTGATTTCTTTCCGTAATATTTGATAAACACAGCAGCACGTAAGATTTGATCAACACAGCAACAAACTTTGATTTCAAACTTTGATTTCTACCGCAGCAAACTTTGATTTCTTTCACACAGTAGTTGACGAACAAGTAATTCAATCTATTTAAACCTCATTGCATCATCCTCAATTCATCATCACCAATTCGTTTTCCTCGTTTGTTTTCTTACACCAACTTCTCGTCTGTTCATTTTCGCTCAAGTGGAAATTTTGATTTCTTTTGTGCAGATACTATGAAAATTCATTTCAGCATCTCAATTGTTTCTTCATTCTCTGCTCAAAACCAAGATTTCCAAATTCATACATGCATACATCATCAAATCTATCATTTATATTTAATAAGAAATCAAATAGAATAGATCTTATAAATTACATGGAAAAGGAAATAGAAATAGGGGAGGCAGAAAGAGAAATGGAGGTTTAGGAATATAGAGGGAAGAAGATGGGAAACGGTTGAGCAACAATACCGCCGGAGCTGCGCGACACGACGGCCGGCGGAAAGAGGCAGGGGCAGTGGTGGCGCTGGATCTGGAAAGGGAGGTGGCGGACCGATCAGCTGCTGCTATTGCCGTGGCTGTTGTCGGCGAGAGGGAGATGAGAGGTGGGAGGCATGGACGTAGTGGTGACGCTGGCAGGCGGCGACCTTCGCCGCCGGAGAAATGAGCGGCCGCAGCTGCGGCTGGTGCGGTGAGGACAAGGGCAGGGGAGGAGGAAGGGAGATGAGGGAAGAGGGCGAGAAGTGAGGGGTGAAAGAGAGATAGGAAGAAGGGGGAGGAGAAAGGAGGCAGAGCCGCCGGCCTCCGGCGGCGGCGCGCCGTCCGGTGGCGGCGGCAGGAAGGGAGACCGAGGGAGAGAGGGAAAAGGGAAATGGGAGCTGCGTATGTGTTGTGTTGTGAATATAAGTTAGGGTGAAGAGGTAGAAATGGGCTTGGGCCCTAGGTTTGATTAAATAATGGGCTTGGGAATAGGCTTTAGACTGGGTTTAGTTTCATTAAGTGGGTTGGGCTTGATTTAATTGTGGGTTGAATAATTAGCCAATAAACCACAACAATAATATTTCTTTTACGGGCTGCATTTGCATATATTTTTACAAATGATATTATTAAATTTTATATTTCAATTTACATTATTAATTTAAATTTAGTTTTCATTAAATTTTGAACCCAAATATTTTTATAAGAAAAGCTCTTTTATAATCTATTAGACCAATAATTTTTAAATGGCTATATGATAATAAATTCTTAAGATTTAAATTACTATTATTATTATTATTTTTAAAATTCAATTAGGCCCTTATATGTTATTATTTGAATTTATCTGACTAGGTGCGGCGCGACTAGGATATGAATTTTAATTGTATTACTCAAGTTAGCATTCAAGTTGAAGTTCAAGTTCAAGTTAAATTTCCAGGTGTGGGATTTATTTCAGTACATGCACGTGGTTAATATTTGTCCATTTTAATATTATGTGTTTACCGTATGTGTTGTAAAAATATTTATCGCTAGGGGCCAGCATAATTGGTCCAGGACTTCACCGTCCTTGGTATGCCACAATGCGATTTCATGTTACAGGGTTGCAACCATTATATTGTCGCCAGGGGCCCACATATAGGGTCCGGGACATTAAAGTCCTTGGAATGCCACAGTGCGTATGGAATTTATGTTACGTTATGACAATATGTGTTACCATTTTATTAACATGGACAATTATTGCATGTTCCCACACTGAGTGTACCCTGTATGCTCATCCCATATTCAACAGTTTCAGGTGATTGATATCGGAGGCGCGTGGAGAGTCGAATGGGCGCGTCGAATCTATTTAAAGATAAATGTTTCTTAAAACATATTATGTTATTTCATGTGATATCTTTTGGTTATGTAAACTCTGAAATTCTATACTATTTGAGATTTGTGTGTGATTTATTTAAAAAAATGTTATTATATTATTTTAATGTCATGACTTGTTTAATTTATATTTAAATTCATTTCAAATATTTATTTAAGGATTTATATCTTTACGAAAATATATACATGGATACATACATAATTTTTAATCATATAAAGATTTTATTTTGTTATATTTTCCGCTGCTAAAAAGATATTATTTTATACTTAGAGTCTTTCCTTAGTAAAAATTTTATTAATTAGTTAATTATTTTTCTGACATCTTCATGTCGTGCTTTGAAAATAAAGTTGTTTAAATTTATGAATTCAAAATCAAGTTTTATATTTGAATACATTATTGAAAATTTTGATATCTTATAAATCGTTTTAAAAGTGCTTTAAAAACCAATTTTATTTAAAGATTTCTTTTTCTTAAAATTATTTTCAAAAATATTTATTTTAAAAGTGAGTTTAAATTATTTTAAAAGACTTCCGCATTAAATATTTATTTAAATTTTATATTTAACTCCTTAATTAGATTAGGGTGTTACAGTAATATTGGAGAACACTCTGTTGTTGCTGTAATATCGGAGAACACTCTGTTTTACTTCCGCTGGAATAAATTCACTTGGTGAATATAATCTTATGCCTAACTATACTTTAAATCGTTTTAATCTGGATTCCATTTTCCATCGTTTTCCCAAGTGATTGTTATTCTGCACATATATTATATGCCTAATATGAAATGTTGTTTTGGGCTCAGACCTTCGAACTTTCGATCCTGTTAGGGAGAACAATTATATCATAATATCATGCTTATTACCTTTGGAATATGACATATTTTTCAATTGATGAAATGATGCCCGGCTCTATTGGCCTATTACCCATTTAATTCAAATAAAGTTTAGTAGTTTCGTCACATAGCCCATTTCTTATTCTCTCGGAAAACGGGACTGTCACATCACTGGAGCGCGCTCCTATATATATATATATATATATATATATATTAGGGATATATATATATATATATATATATATATATATATATTAGGGGTGGGCTAGAATAAAAATACTCTTAAGTGTATAAAATATAAACGTTTCTTAATGTACGAATTTTATGTAGAACACGTATGAATTTATCCAACAGAGTTACGAATTGCGAAAAATAAATTTTTGTTACCTTTGGGATTCGAACTCAGGACCACAAATTCAACCAACATGATTACGAATCAACCGTAGATCTTGATGATCTAAGGGCTGAAAATCATTTATATTTTATACACTTAAGAGTGTTTTTATTCTAGCCCCCCTATATATATATATACATATATATTTTATAATTTTTAAAATTTTAAAATTTTAAATTATATAAAAATATCAAAATATTACTATTATCTATAATTTAAATTAATTGGTGACAAAAATATAATTAAAATTTGATTTAAAATAGTGTATAATAATATTATTATTAATTTAATGAGTATAATATTATATTTAATAAATATTATTTAATAATAATTTAAAATATATAGATGGTAAAGCAAATAATTTAAGTCGATCTGATTTTCAGTGAATAACACCAAATCATCTATATAACAAAATTAATAGTCGTTATTTAATAATTTTGGGCTGTTAAAAGTACAAACTATATTGTTATTAAAAGTTCATATTTAAATATATAGCTCAAAACTAATTAAAAATTAGATAAATTATGAATAATATAAAAAGAAAAATATAACAACAAATATGTTTATATAAATAAATAAGTAATTTGTACACATAATTAAATAAAACTATATAATATTTTGAATTCTAATTTTTGAATATAATTAGTTTTTTATTTACAAATTCATAGTATTAAAATTAATACAAATTTCCTTCTCCTAATTGCATTAAAAAATAATATAATTTAAAAATATTTAAATTTAAAATAATTAAAATTAAACAATCATATAAACCTTTTTGAAAGGATAAAAAGAGGACATCTACTTATTTTTTCAACACTGAATATTTTTTTTTGTCATTACTTTTAAAGTAAAATAATTTTGGTGAGTAATTTTTAAGAAACAAAAGTCAGGTTGGGCTGCATTTTTTATTTATAGTTGTCCAATTTGTAGGCTTTTCTTTCTCCTCTTGGAAGGACACAAACAATTTTTATAGTTTCTAATTACACTGCAAATAGTGCTACTATAAATAAAATAAAATAAAGGCAGCCGAACCTGACTTTTCTTTTTTAAAAAATTAGTCATTAAAATGATATGACAAAAACTGTCATTTAAAGAAAAAATACATAAGTATACTAACTTAACTTTCCAAGAAAGAAAGAAAAGTCTGCAAATAGTATACTACTATAAAAAAAGGCAGCCGAACCTGACTTTTGTTTCTTAAAATAAAATTTACTCATTTACAGTCTCAATTTAAGTGTCTTTTTCTTTACTATCCATTTTAAGTGTATTATCTCATTTTTAAAAAACATAAGATCTATTAGCTTACCATCTATATATTTGATTAATTAAGTGAGAATTTTTAAAGTTCACTTTGTTTTAACTATACACAACATAATTTACTAATTTAATTAACCTCCTTCAAAATAATTATACACAACACTTGAAATGAGACGAAGAGAATATTTAATTAATTGCTACTTTTCAGTTTACTGAAAATTCACTATGTTATGGACGACATGAGTCTTAATTAATAGAATGGTTGGTATTATTATAAGTGGTATAAATGTAATTTTAAATTGAGCGGTTATAAAGCGAAGTAAGAGTTCCATATATCAATATCAAATTTTGTAAATAATGGTGAATTGAAGAATAAGATGGTGAGTAATGTGAACCTTACTATTAACTGGTTGCACTGTGCAATTGGTTTCTGAATGACGCTATTTCGACATACAAATGACACTTGAAGATCTTCAAGTGTTATTTGTATGTCGAAGTAGTGTCATTCGAAAATGTTCAAGTGTCATTTTTCGAATGAAGTAGTGTCATTCTGGAAACCAATTGTACAGGAGTATTTGTAAAAATGAATTTATCTTATTTTCGTAGTTTTTTGTTGAAGCAGGGAATACTATATATAAAACCCGAGAAGTGATGTTATGAAATAGCAAAGTTTTTTATATTAGAAATTCCCAAAGAAGAGAGAGGAAATGGGGGAAAGTTTTCCAATGAAAGGTGGAGATGGTGCTCACAGTTACGCCAAAAACTCCCAATATCAGGTTACACAATCACCCCAGATTTTGGATTTTCAATCATATTTCATCTTTACTTGTGCATAATTAATGTAAGCGTAGCTCGGTGCACCTACTGAAACCATATACTATAAATTTAGAAATTAAGAATTCCAAGTGCAATTAAGTTTAATATTTAAATGATTAATTACAAATTTGGATGCAGAAAGAAGCGTCGGATTCGGTGAAGGAAATGATCCGAGAAGTAGTGGTTGAGAAACTAGACACAGAATCAATATCGAGCAGAGTGACGATAGCAGATTTGGGGTGTTCGGTTGGGCCGAACACATTCTTCGCAGTTGAGAATCTGATGGAAGCAGTTGAGACCAAGTCTTGTTCGAAAAACAAGCTGGAATTCCAAGTATTCTTCAACGATCACTCAGCCAATGATTTCAACACGCTCTTCGCCTCCCTCCCAGCGGACAGGCAGTACCACGCAGCCGGGGTGCCCGGCTCGTTCCACGGCCGCCTTTTCCCACGCAACTCCATCACTCTGGCGCACTCCTCCTACGCTCTCCAGTGGCTTTCCAAGCCGCCTCAAGGGGTGCGAAACGAGGGCAGAATTCACGGCTTGGGCGCGCCTGAGGAGGTGGGCAGGGCCTACTCGGATCAGTTTGAGAAGGATTTGGGAGATTTCATGAGTGCAAGAGCAGAGGAGATTGTGAGTGGAGGGCTCATGTTTCTCCTCATTCCTGCAGCTCCTGAGGGGGTCTCCCAGACTGACCCCACGGTCATCTTCGATTTCTATGGCTATACGCTAATGGATTTAGCCAAGGAGGGAGTTGTGGAGAAAAGCGCCATAGACGCGTTCAACTTGCCCATCCATATGGCCACAATAGGGGAGATGAGGAAAGTGGTGGAGAAGAATGGGAGTTTTAGCATAGAGAGAATAGAGCTGAGCAAGGGCAAGGCGAGGAATGAGGAAGCGCTTGATGCAGCTAACGTGTTGGCGCACATGAGAGCTGGAATGGAGGGAGTTTTCAGCGCGCACTTTGGAGCTTCCGTCGCTGACAAAATGTTCACCAATGTTTTACGAAAGGCTCCACAAATTTCAGAATGCTTCCAAGCTCTCCATAATACTCCTAATCAGCTCTTTCTTGTGCTCACCCGCAAATAATTCATCTTTAATGAGAGAGTTTGTCATCTCGATCCTGCTTTGTTCATTCCCATTTTACTCGATCCTGCTTTGTTCATTCCCATTTTACTCATGGATGATTAAGTCCGGATTACTAAATATTGTTTATCATATGTATCATGTTTGTCATTTTCTAGTCACAGCTAGCCCTAATAGAATACAATTTCATGAATATATTGGAGAAACATGCGTTATATATCATGTTCAACTGCTGCTTATGATCGGCGTGCTGCTACTCATATGCTTTCATCACAAGTTCAATTAATTGACTAAATGATAATGAAGTGGCTTGCTACTGTTGGGTATCTTCGCCTTGCCGGGATTACTCCTCTTGGTTCCCGAACCTCCGGTCCGTCTCACTTCGTGCTCAAGCACCAAATTCACTCTGAACTTCTTTAGGACTTCACTCTTCCTTTCCAGATATTCTACCTTCAGCTCCAATTATTCTTCCGATTATCTGTACTTCAGATCTGCACAAATAAAAAAATAAAAGGAGCAAAAGGGACAAAGGGAAGAAAAAAGAGATAAGAAATCAGAGAAGGGAAAAGGTGTCCTCGGGACACTTGGCTCAGATTTTCCCTTTTTGCAGCAACACACTCCGGCAGCTTTTGGAACCAGGGCTCAAGGTGGACTGGAATGCAGATCAGAGCCCAACACAGCCGAACCACGCCGCCTCAATTCAGGAATCCGGTGGACAGGACTCCGGCGACACCGAGAGCTCAGCAATGCCACCAAACAGGAAACCCTCTCAGGTAACCGGCGGCACAACTCTCAACTGGGGAAGAAGTTCTCAGATTCAAGCCACAGCACCACAGATCGACTGAATCAGGAGAAGGAATAGCAGAGCCTTCAATATTGTGAACTTTTCCTCTTTCAACTTCTACCCACAATTGAGGACTTTATAGCCGAGATGGGGACAGAACAGGGAAGTAAAGGGAGGCATTGGGAAGGAGGGGGAGAATTGCGGCGGAAGGAGAACCGAGGAGTCGGCGGCGGAGGGGAAATGGAAAGGCGCAGGTGAGAGAGAGAGAGAACAGATCGGCGCAAGGGAAGTGAGGGAATAAGGGTTTGGCTAAAAGGGGGTTGGGATTATTTAGGGAGATGGGCTTGGTTTTGGGCTAAAGGAGGTTTTGGGCTGGGGAGGAACAATTTGAAGAGTATTGGGCCAACAATTCACAGCTACATACATAGTCAAGCTCTTGACTTGTACAATAACGGCATTTTAATGCTACTTTAATTTATTTGACTATTGAGGATTACATATACTTTAATTAATTTCTTAATATATTGTAGACACATTCACCACATTCTCAAACCAAAAGAGGTTATCATTGAAGACACAACAGACACACACACACATGCACTCAAGCAACATCACACAAGACACACACAGAAGCAGACAACAAAGAAAAAACAAAGCATAACAAGGCAGTCACACACACACAGGACAAGGAGACATAAACGGAAAAACTCACACTGGACAGCAGTAGGTACACAGACCAGAACACAGCATGCAGCTCAAGGACAACAAACATCATGCAGAAAAAGAAGTAACACAGACAAAGAAGAGACAAGCAGCCACAGAGGCTGAACTTGTCACACAAAGACACAAAAGAAAAGTTAACCAGGACCAATATTCAAAGTTTCCAAGCAAGATTCCAGCTTTGCAACTGGAAGGCACTTGGTGCCCATATCTGCTGGATTGAATTCAGAGGGAATCTTATCAAGCAAAACATCTCATTTTTCAACTACATCCCTAATGAAGTGATATTTAACAGCAATATGCTTAGTTCTATCATGGAACACAGGGTTTTTGCATAGTTGAATGGCAGATTGACTATCAGAGAAAACAATGGGTTTATCATCAATGTATCTAATTTCAGACAGCAATCCATCAAGCCAAAGAGCTTCTTTCACAGCCTCAGTTGCAGCAATATACTCAGATTCAGTAGTAGACAAGGCAACAACGTTTTGCAATTGAGATTTCCAACTAATGCAGGCATTACACAAAGTGAATACATAAGAAGTAGATGACTTCCTACTATCTATATCATTTGCATAGTTAGAATCAACATATCCAACACATTTAATGCCATCTTGAGCCTTAGCAAAATTCAGACCATAATGCATAGTAGACTTCAAGTATCTGAGCAACCATTTCAAAGCTTCCCAATGAGAAGCACCAGGATTTGCCATATATCTACTTAAACAAGAAACAGCATAAGCAATATCAGGCCTAGTACTAATCATCAAGTACATGACAGAACCTATAGCATTAGCATATGGAATGTTTCTCATTTCTTCAAGTTCAAGATCAGTTTCAGGGCATTGTTTTTTACTTAATTCAAAATGAGAACCAAGAGGCACAGTTACAGATCTGCAATTTTCCATATTGAATTTCAAAAGAACTTGTTTCACATAATCACTTTGATGCAACAACAAGGTGGATTTCTCCATATTTCTTTCTATGCTCATGCCCAAAATCTTCTTGGCATCACCAAGATTTTTCATGTCAAAATTTTCACACAACTTTTTCTGCACATTTTCAATGGTTTGCAGACAAGGGCCAAGTAAAAGCATGTCATCCACATATAATAACAGAAACACAGGAGGTTCAGAATTTGAGTAATACAAGCAATGATCATATTGACTTCTAGAAAAGTTCAAGTTCTGCATGCATTGGTCAAATTTGAGATTCCATTGTCTTGGAGACTGTTTAAGACCATATAGAGACTTTTTCAGCAAACACACATGATCAGGAAACTCATCACTCACAAATCCCTCAGGTTGTTTCATATAAATGTCATTCTCAAGGTCACCATGAAGAAAAGCAGTAGTAGTAACATCCATTTGCTTCAATTCCCAATCAAAGTGAGCACACAAGGCAAGCATAATGCGCACAGTGGTGAACTTAACAACATGAGCAAATATTTCATTATAGTTAATGCCTTCTTTTTGAGTAAATCCTTTAGCTACAAGTCTAGCCTTGTATCTAATGTTATCAGTTTCATGCTTGACCTTAAACAACCATTTGCATTCAACAACAGAACAATCATCAGGTTTCTTGACTAAAATCCAAGTTTCATTATCATGCAGAGATTTCATTTCAGAATTCATAGCAGTCAACCACTTGTCAGACTCAGCAGAATTAACAGCATCAGAATAATTGCAGGGTTCAGAGTAATCCACATTGTTGAACACATTGAAAGCATACAAAGACAAGTTATAATCATCAAACCTAGCAGGAGGTCTGATAATCCTCCTTTCTCTATCCCTAGCAAGTTGATAGTCATTTAAAGGGTTATTATCAGGAGGTGCAGGGTTGGTGGGATCAGTGTTGAGTTCAGGGTTGGGAGTGGGGTCAGTTTCAGCATGCTCAGTATGAGGATCATTGGGCAGAGGATCCACCTCAGGAGGATCCATGGGTGGGATGAACATAAACTCATATCTGTTGTAGTCATAGCCATGCATTTTCTCCACCTCACTTGGAGTAGCAGAGTGTGAGGATTCAAGTAAACAAGGAAAGTTAAACTCATTGAAGGACACATCTCTGCTCACACAAGTTTTGAATCCAGGAACTGACCTATCCCACAACCTATAGCCTTTTACCCCTTCTGGATAACCAAGGAATATGCATTTCTTAGCCCTAGGTTCTAATTTCCCAACATTTTGGTGAACATAGGCAGCACACCCAAACACTCTCAAATGTTTCAAACAGACAGGTTTATCAAAAAACACAGATTCAGGGAGTTTGCCAAGTAAGGGAACAGAAGGAGATCTGTTGATTAAATACACAGCAGTCATGAGTGCCTCACCCCAAAAATGTTTAGACAAACCAGATGCAACAAGCATGCTCCTAACTCTCTCAAGGAGAGTTCTATTCATCCTTTCAACCACTCCATTTTGCTGTGGAGTGTAAGGGACAGACTTATGCCTCATGATACCAGACTCAGTGCACCAATTATCCATAGCATGATTACAGAATTCAAGACCATTATCAGTTCTAAGACATTTAATCCGTTTTCCAGTTTGATTTTGAATCTGCGCAGCCCACTTTGACAATTTTTCAAACACATCAGATTTGTTTTTCATTAAAAAGACCCAAGTTTTCCTTGAAAAATCATCAATGACAGATAGAAAATACATGTTTCCACCATGAGTGGGCACTTTAGCAGGACCCCAAACATCAGCATGCAGGTATTCAAGAATCTCAGTGCTAACATGCTTCCTAGGATAAGGAACAGAAACTGGAAAGGCAGACTTATGGTGTTTTCCCATCACACATGGTTCACAGAAAGGAAGCTCAGAAACTTTATCATTACCAAACACACCAGTCTTTTTTAGAATTTCCATGCCTTTGTTACTCATGTGCCCTAATCTAGCATGCCAGAGTGCAGGTTTGTCCTCATGGACCACATTAGCAGCAGGTAAAGGAACTGACTCAGCACATACAGCATACAAGTCTCCCTTTCTTGGAGCAGTAAAGTAAAGCATAGAGTCCTTTTCAAATTGAAATCTCAAGTAGTTCACAGAACCATTCAGCATTTTATCAGCAATCTTAGACACTGAAAGCAGGCTGAATTTCAAGTTTGGTACAAATCTAACATCATTCAAGGTAAGGAGACTCCCATTTTCAAATTTCAAGCAAACATCACCCTTACCCAAAATATCACAACTTTGACCATCAGCCAAAGAAACATGCCCAGACTTGACCAACTGAAGGTTTTGAAACATATGCTCAAAAGGGGTCACATGAAAGGTACAACCAGAGTCAATCAGCCACTCATTTGAACTTACAGATTTAGACACAGCATTTGAGTAATTTATAAATTGAAAATCATAGTCATGTACCATATAGACACCATCTTCTTCAAACACATTGTTTGCATGCTGTTTAGGCTCATTAGGAACAAAGTTCTTATTCTTTTTAGGCAACTTGCACCTATTTATGAAATGCCCCGGTTTTCCACAATTCCAACACACTTTCCTAGGTTTCTGATCAGGATTTTGATTCCTATTTTGATTCTGATTATGATAAAGCCTATTGTCTTCCCTCTGTTCATTTGATGCAGCAATTTTATGATGATCAGACTTCTGGCCCTTAGAAAAATGATGGTGAGGGTTTCTCTGATTATCCTTATTCACATACATAACCTCACCCTGAAGAGACTTGGGTTTTTGCAGTTTAAGTTCACTTTCTTTGGTCTTAAGACCATTGATAATCATTTCACAAGAGACCTTAGACCCACCATATTTTAAAGCTGATTTTACTTCAGAAAAAGACTCAGGAATAGAACTTAACAAAATCTGAGGGGCATACTTCTCAATATTGTCATCACCAGCAATTTTCAAATCATGCAACAGTTTGTGAAAATCATCAAGGTTTGAATCAACATCCTTTGAAGGATCCATTTGAAAATTCATAAATTGGTTTTGTAAAGACCATGCAGACTCTTCAGATGAAGTGGAGTAAATTGAGTTCAGATCATCCCATAAATCCTTAGCACATAAGTGATGAGACACTTTCCTAACCACAGAACTGCTCAGCTTTAACAAGATAGTGGCCCTAGCATTATCATTCATATCATGCAGTTTCTCATCAGTCACAGATTTGTCAATTTTAGACAACAGAGCTTTATTAACCTTTTCCTTGACTAAAATGCACTCTATTTTGGTTTTCCAATCTTGAAAATCATCCCGGCCATTGAATGGCACCATATGCAAGTTGTTCATGGTGAATGCAGATGCAGCACTTAAGCAAACACAATTTTTCACAGAAAACCACAACAATCACAGAGTAACAGGTCAGTCAGACCACAGAGCAAATAACACCACAATAGAGGTTACAGAAACCTCAGGAAGGAAACCTCTGGAGTTCAGGAGCAGGGAAGAGCCCAGATCTCAGCACAGATTGATCTGTGGAGCAAGGTTTCACACTGGTCCCTCCAAGAAGTTCCAGGAGGACTATCTGAGTCCAGAGAAAGGGTAAAGCTCTCAATCCAAGAGAGGTTTTACAGAGCAAAGCAGAAACACCAGAGAGAGCAAAACAACAGCGGAAACAATAAGGAACCAAAGCACACACAGCCTGTCTAGATAGCCCCCTTTCTCCCTTGATTTCCAGGGTACTCGCACGAGGAGACTCCTTTAAAGGAGAATCCAGACGAACTGGACCAAATGCAAGGGAGAACCTCACTTGGCTTTGACTGCCAGAGGGTTATCGAGATATAAGGCAACAAGCGGAAGCACACAAAAGATCAGGATCGCAAGATACCAAGACCAAACAGTAACATACAACAAAGAAAAAACAGCAGGCAACACCAATCCTAATGACTAGGAGTTTTAGGGTCTTAAGCCAATTTACCAGAGCCGACTTCCCAGGTAGGGGAAGAGTCGGTCTTACCAAAACCTTGCTCGTCGGGAGCGAGTCGGCGCAGCCAAAGGGCGGCGGGGTGAGAGGGATGTGTTCGGGGGGAGCCCCGGCAAGGTCCCCGTGGCTCTGATACCACTGTTGGGTATCTTCGCCTTGCCGGGATTACTCCTCTTGGTTCCCGAACCTCCGGTCCGTCTCACTTCGTGCTCAAGCACCAAATTCACTCTGAACTTCTTTAGGACTTCACTCTTCCTTTCCGGATCTTCTACCTTCAGCTCCAATTATTCTTCCGATTATCTGTACTTCAGATCTGCACAAATAAAAAAATAAAAGGAGCAAAAGGGACAAAGGGAAGAAAAAAGAGATAAGAAATCAGAGAAGGGAAAAGGTGTCCTCGGGACACTTGGCTCAGATTTTCCCTTTTTGCAGCAACACACTCCGGCAGCTTTTGGAACCAGGGCTCAAGGTGGACTGGAATGCAGATCAGAGCCCAACACAGCCGAACCACGCCGCCTCAATTCAGGAATCCGGTGGACAGGACTCCGGCGACACCGAGAGCTCAGCAATGCCACCAAACAGGAAACCCTCTCAGGTAACCGGCGGCACAACTCTCAACTGGGGAAGAAGTTCTCAGATTCAAGCCACAGCACCACAGATCGACTGAATCAGGAGAAGGAATAGCAGAGCCTTCAATATTGTGAACTTTTCCTCTTTCAACTTCTACCCACAATTGAGGACTTTATAGCCGAGATGGGGACAGAACAGGGAAGTAAAGGGAGGCATTGGGAAGGAGGGGGAGAATTGCGGCGGAAGGAGAACCGAGGAGTCGGCGGCGGAGGGGAAATGGAAAGGCGCAGGTGAGAGAGAGAGAGAACAGATCGGCGCAAGGGAAGTGAGGGAATAAGGGTTTGGCTAAAAGGGGGTTGGGATTATTTAGGGAGATGGGCTTGGTTTTGGGCTAAAGGAGGTTTTGGGCTGGGGAGGAACAATTTGAAGAGTATTGGGCCAACAATTCACAGCTACATACATAGTCAAGCTCTTGACTTGTACAATAACGGCATTTTAATGCTACTTTAATTTATTTGACTATTGAGGATTACATATACTTTAATTAATTTCTTAATATATTGTAGACACATTCACCACATTCTCAAACCAAAAGAGGTTATCATTGAAGACACAACAGACACACACACACATGCACTCAAGCAACATCACACAAGACACACACAGAAGCAGACAACAAAGAAAAAACAAAGCATAACAAGGCAGTCACACACACACAGGACAAGGAGACATAAACGGAAAAACTCACACTGGACAGCAGTAGGTACACAGACCAGAACACAGCATGCAGCTCAAGGACAACAAACATCATGCAGAAAAAGAAGTAACACAGACAAAGAAGAGACAAGCAGCCACAGAGGCTGAACTTGTCACACAAAGACACAAAAGAAAAGTTAACCAGGACCAATATTCAAAGTTTCCAAGCAAGATTCCAGCTTTGCAACTGGAAGGCACTTGGTGCCCATATCTGCTGGATTGAATTCAGAGGGAATCTTATCAAGCAAAACATCTCATTTTTCAACTACATCCCTAATGAAGTGATATTTAACAGCAATATGCTTAGTTCTATCATGGAACACAGGGTTTTTGCATAGTTGAATGGCAGATTGACTATCAGAGAAAACAATGGGTTTATCATCAATGTATCTAATTTCAGACAGCAATCCATCAAGCCAAAGAGCTTCTTTCACAGCCTCAGTTGCAGCAATATACTCAGATTCAGTAGTAGACAAGGCAACAACGTTTTGCAATTGAGATTTCCAACTAATGCAGGCATTACACAAAGTGAATACATAAGAAGTAGATGACTTCCTACTATCTATATCATTTGCATAGTTAGAATCAACATATCCAACACATTTAATGCCATCTTGAGCCTTAGCAAAATTCAGACCATAATGCATAGTAGACTTCAAGTATCTGAGCAACCATTTCAAAGCTTCCCAATGAGAAGCACCAGGATTTGCCATATATCTACTTAAACAAGAAACAGCATAAGCAATATCAGGCCTAGTACTAATCATCAAGTACATGACAGAACCTATAGCATTAGCATATGGAATGTTTCTCATTTCTTCAAGTTCAAGATCAGTTTCAGGGCATTGTTTTTTACTTAATTCAAAATGAGAACCAAGAGGCACAGTTACAGATCTGCAATTTTCCATATTGAATTTCAAAAGAACTTGTTTCACATAATCACTTTGATGCAACAACAAGGTGGATTTCTCCATATTTCTTTCTATGCTCATGCCCAAAATCTTCTTGGCATCACCAAGATTTTTCATGTCAAAATTTTCACACAACTTTTTCTGCACATTTTCAATGGTTTGCAGACAAGGGCCAAGTAAAAGCATGTCATCCACATATAATAACAGAAACACAGGAGGTTCAGAATTTGAGTAATACAAGCAATGATCATATTGACTTCTAGAAAAGTTCAAGTTCTGCATGCATTGGTCAAATTTGAGATTCCATTGTCTTGGAGACTGTTTAAGACCATATAGAGACTTTTTCAGCAAACACACATGATCAGGAAACTCATCACTCACAAATCCCTCAGGTTGTTTCATATAAATGTCATTCTCAAGGTCACCATGAAGAAAAGCAGTAGTAACATCCATTTGCTTCAATTCCCAATCAAAGTGAGCACACAAGGCAAGCATAATGCGCACAGTGGTGAACTTAACAACATGAGCAAATATTTCATTATAGTTAATGCCTTCTTTTTGAGTAAATCCTTTAGCTACAAGTCTAGCCTTGTATCTAATGTTATCAGTTTCATGCTTGACCTTAAACAACCATTTGCATTCAACAACAGAACAATCATCAGGTTTCTTGACTAAAATCCAAGTTTCATTATCATGCAGAGATTTCATTTCAGAATTCATAGCAGTCAACCACTTGTCAGACTCAGCAGAATTAACAGCATCAGAATAATTGCAGGGTTCAGAGTAATCCACATTGTTGAACACATTGAAAGCATACAAAGACAAGTTATAATCATCAAACCTAGCAGGAGGTCTGATAATCCTCCTTTCTCTATCCCTAGCAAGTTGATAGTCATTTAAAGGGTTATTATCAGGAGGTGCAGGGTTGGTGGGATCAGTGTTGAGTTCAGGGTTGGGAGTGGGGTCAGTTTCAGCATGCTCAGTATGAGGATCATTGGGCAGAGGATCCACCTCAGGAGGATCCATGGGTGGGATGAACATAAACTCATATCTGTTGTAGTCATAGCCATGCATTTTCTCCACCTCACTTGGAGTAGCAGAGTGTGAGGATTCAAGTAAACAAGGAAAGTTAAACTCATTGAAGGACACATCTCTGCTCACACAAGTTTTGAATCCAGGAACTGACCTATCCCACAACCTATAGCCTTTTACCCCTTCTGGATAACCAAGGAATATGCATTTCTTAGCCCTAGGTTCTAATTTCCCAACATTTTGGTGAACATAGGCAGCACACCCAAACACTCTCAAATGTTTCAAACAGACAGGTTTATCAAAAAACACAGATTCAGGGAGTTTGCCAAGTAAGGGAACAAAAGGAGATCTGTTGATTAAATACACAGCAGTCATGAGTGCCTCACCCCAAAAATGTTTAGACAAACCAGATGCAACAAGCATGCTCCTAACTCTCTCAAGGAGAGTTCTATTCATCCTTTCAACCACTCCATTTTGCTGTGGAGTGTAAGGGACAGACTTATGCCTCATGATACCAGACTCAGTGCACCAATTATCCATAGCATGATTACAGAATTCAAGACCATTATCAGTTCTAAGACATTTAATCCGTTTTCCAGTTTGATTTTGAATCTGCGCAGCCCACTTTGACAATTTTTCAAACACATCAGATTTGTTTTTCATTAAAAAGACCCAAGTTTTCCTTGAAAAATCATCAATGACAGATAGAAAATACATGTTTCCACCATGAGTGGGCACTTTAGCAGGACCCCAAACATCAGCATGCAGGTATTCAAGAATCTCAGTGCTAACATGCTTCCTAGGATAAGGAACAGAAACTGGAAAGGCAGACTTATGGTGTTTTCCCATCACACATGGTTCACAGAAAGGAAGCTCAGAAACTTTATCATTACCAAACACACCAGTCTTTTTTAGAATTTCCATGCCTTTGTTACTCATGTGCCCTAATCTAGCATGCCAGAGTGCAGGTTTGTCCTCATGGACCACATTAGCAGCAGGTAAAGGAACTGACTCAGCACATACAGCATACAAGTCTCCCTTTCTTGGAGCAGTAAAGTAAAGCATAGAGTCCTTTTCAAATTGAAATCTCAAGTAGTTCACAGAACCATTCAGCATTTTATCAGCAATCTTAGACACTGAAAGCAGGCTGAATTTCAAGTTTGGTACAAATCTAACATCATTCAAGGTAAGGAGACTCCCATTTTCAAATTTCAAGCAAACATCACCCTTACCCAAAATATCACAACTTTGACCATCAGCCAAAGAAACATGCCCAGACTTGACCAACTGAAGGTTTTGAAACATATGCTCAAAAGGGGTCACATGAAAGGTACAACCAGAGTCAATCAGCCACTCATTTGAACTTACAGATTTAGACACAGCATTTGAGTAATTTATAAATTGAAAATCATAGTCATGTACCATATAGACACCATCTTCTTCAAACACATTGTTTGCATGCTGTTTAGGCTCATTAGGAACAAAGTTCTTATTCTTTTTAGGCAACTTGCACCTATTTATGAAATGCCCCGGTTTTCCACAATTCCAACACACTTTCCTAGGTTTCTGATCAGGATTTTGATTCCTATTTTGATTCTGATTATGATAAAGCCTATTGTCTTCCCTCTGTTCATTTGATGCAGCAATTTTATGATGATCAGACTTCTGGCCCTTAGAAAAATGATGGTGAGGGTTTCTCTGATTATCCTTATTCACATACATAACCTCACCCTGAAGAGACTTGGGTTTTTGCAGTTTAAGTTCACTTTCTTTGGTCTTAAGACCATTGATAATCATTTCACAAGAGACCTTAGACCCACCATATTTTAAAGCTGATTTTACTTCAGAAAAAGACTCAGGAATAGAACTTAACAAAATCTGAGGGGCATACTTCTCAATATTGTCATCACCAGCAATTTTCAAATCATGTAACAGTTTGTGAAAATCATCAAGGTTTGAATCAACATCCTTTGAAGGATCCATTTGAAAATTCATAAATTGGTTTTGTAAAGACCATGCAGACTCTTCAGATGAAGTGGAGTAAATTGAGTTCAGATCATCCCATAAATCCTTAGCACATAAGTGATGAGACACTTTCCTAACCACAGAACTGCTCAGCTTTAACAAGATAGTGGCCCTAGCATTATCATTCATATCATGCAGTTTCTCATCAGTCACAGATTTGTCAATTTTAGACAACAGAGCTTTATTAACCTTTTCCTTGACTAAAATGCACTCTATTTTGGTTTTCCAATCTTGAAAATCATCCCGGCCATTGAATGGCACCATATGCAAGTTGTTCATGGTGAATGCAGATGCAGCACTTAAGCAAACACAATTTTTCACAGAAAACCACAACAATCACAGAGTAACAGGTCAGTCAGACCACAGAGCAAATAACACCACAATAGAGGTTACAGAAACCTCAGGAAGGAAACCTCTGGAGTTCAGGAGCAGGGAAGAGCCCAGATCTCAGCACAGATTGATCTGTGGAGCAAGGTTTCACACTGGTCCCTCCAAGAAGTTCCAGGAGGACTATCTGAGTCCAGAGAAAGGGTAAAGCTCTCAATCCAAGAGAGGTTTTACAGAGCAAAGCAGAAACACCAGAGAGAGCAAAACAACAGCGGAAACAATAAGGAACCAAAGCACACACAGCCTGTCTAGATAGCCCCCTTTCTCCCTTGATTTCCAGGGTACTCGCACGAGGAGACTCCTTTAAAGGAGAATCCAGACGAACTGGACCAAATGCAAGGGAGAACCTCACTTGGCTTTGACTGCCAGAGGGTTATCGAGATATAAGGCAACAAGCGGAAGCACACAAAAGATCAGGATCGCAAGATACCAAGACCAAACAGTAACATACAACAAAGAAAAAACAGCAGGCAACACCAATCCTAATGACTAGGAGTTTTAGGGTCTTAAGCCAATTTACCAGAGCCGACTTCCCAGGTAGGGGAAGAGTCGGTCTTACCAAAACCTTGCTCGTCGGGAGCGAGTCGGCGCAGCCAAAGGGCGGCGGGGTGAGAGGGATGTGTTCGGGGGGAGCCCCGGCAAGGTCCCCGTGGCTCTGATACCACTGTTGGGTATCTTCGCCTTGCCGGGATTACTCCTCTTGGTTCCCGAACCTCCGGTCCGTCTCACTTCGTGCTCAAGCACCAAATTCACTCTGAACTTCTTTAGGACTTCACTCTTCCTTTCCGGATCTTCTACCTTCAGCTCCAATTATTCTTCCGATTATCTGTACTTCAGATCTACACAAATAAAAAAATAAAAGGAGCAAAAGGGACAAAGGGAAGAAAAAAGAGATAAGAAATCAGAGAAGGGAAAAGGTGTCCTCGGGACACTTGGCTCAGATTTTCCCTTTTTGCAGCAACACACTCCGGCAGCTTTTGGAACCAGGGCTCAAGGTGGACTGGAATGCAGATCAGAGCCCAACACAGCCGAACCACGCCGCCTCAATTCAGGAATCCGGTGGACAGGACTCCGGCGACACCGAGAGCTCAGCAATGCCACCAAACAGGAAACCCTCTCAGGTAACCGGCGGCACAGCTCTCAACTGGGGAAGAAGTTCTCAGATTCAAGCCACAGCACCACAGATCGACTGAATCAGGAGAAGGAATAGCAGAGCCTTCAATATTGTGAACTTTTCCTCTTTCAACTTCTACCCACAATTGAGGACTTTATAGCCGAGATGGGGACAGAACAGGGAAGTAAAGGGAGGCATTGGGAAGGAGGGGGAGAATTGCGGCGGAAGGAGAACCGAGGAGTCGGCGGCGGAGGGGAAATGGAAAGGCGCAGGTGAGAGAGAGAGAGAACAGATCGGCGCAAGGGAAGTGAGGGAATAAGGGTTTGGCTAAAAGGGGGTTGGGATTATTTAGGGAGATGGGCTTGGTTTTGGGCTAAAGGAGGTTTTGGGCTGGGGAGGAACAATTTGAAGAGTATTGGGCCAACAATTCACAGCTACATACATAGTCAAGCTCTTGACTTGTACAATAACGGCATTTTAATGCTACTTTAATTTATTTGACTATTGAGGATTACATATACTTTAATTAATTTCTTAATATATTGTAGACACATTCACCACATTCTCAAACCAAAAGAGGTTATCATTGAAGACACAACAGACACACACACACATGCACTCAAGCAACATCACACAAGACACACACAGAAGCAGACAACAAAGAAAAAACAAAGCATAACAAGGCAGTCACACACACACAGGACAAGGAGACATAAACGGAAAAACTCACACTGGACAGCAGTAGGTACACAGACCAGAACACAGCATGCAGCTCAAGGACAACAAACATCATGCAGAAAAAGAAGTAACACAGACAAAGAAGAGACAAGCAGCCACAGAGGCTGAACTTGTCACACAAAGACACAAAAGAAAAGTTAACCAGGACCAATATTCAAAGTTTCCAAGCAAGATTCCAGCTTTGCAACTGGAAGGCACTTGGTGCCCATATCTGCTGGATTGAATTCAGAGGGAATCTTATCAAGCAAAACATCTCATTTTTCAACTACATCCCTAATGAAGTGATATTTAACAGCAATATGCTTAGTTCTATCATGGAACACAGGGTTTTTGCATAGTTGAATGGCAGATTGACTATCAGAGAAAACAATGGGTTTATCATCAATGTATCTAATTTCAGACAGCAATCCATCAAGCCAAAGAGCTTCTTTCACAGCCTCAGTTGCAGCAATATACTCAGATTCAGTAGTAGACAAGGCAACAACGTTTTGCAATTGAGATTTCCAACTAATGCAGGCATTACACAAAGTGAATACATAAGAAGTAGATGACTTCCTACTATCTATATCATTTGCATAGTTAGAATCAACATATCCAACACATTTAATGCCATCTTGAGCCTTAGCAAAATTCAGACCATAATGCATAGTAGACTTCAAGTATCTGAGCAACCATTTCAAAGCTTCCCAATGAGAAGCACCAGGATTTGCCATATATCTACTTAAACAAGAAACAGCATAAGCAATATCAGGCCTAGTACTAATCATCAAGTACATGACAGAACCTATAGCATTAGCATATGGAATGTTTCTCATTTCTTCAAGTTCAAGATCAGTTTCAGGGCATTGTTTTTTACTTAATTCAAAATGAGAACCAAGAGGCACAGTTACAGATCTGCAATTTTCCATATTGAATTTCAAAAGAACTTGTTTCACATAATCACTTTGATGCAACAACAAGGTGGATTTCTCCATATTTCTTTCTATGCTCATGCCCAAAATCTTCTTGGCATCACCAAGATTTTTCATGTCAAAATTTTCACACAACTTTTTCTGCACATTTTCAATGGTTTGCAGACAAGGGCCAAGTAAAAGCATGTCATCCACATATAATAACAGAAACACAGGAGGTTCAGAATTTGAGTAATACAAGCAATGATCATATTGACTTCTAGAAAAGTTCAAGTTCTGCATGCATTGGTCAAATTTGAGATTCCATTGTCTTGGAGACTGTTTAAGACCATATAGAGACTTTTTCAGCAAACACACATGATCAGGAAACTCATCACTCACAAATCCCTCAGGTTGTTTCATATAAATGTCATTCTCAAGGTCACCATGAAGAAAAGCAGTAGTAACATCCATTTGCTTCAATTCCCAATCAAAGTGAGCACACAAGGCAAGCATAATGCGCACAGTGGTGAACTTAACAACAGGAGCAAATATTTCATTATAGTTAATGCCTTCTTTTTGAGTAAATCCTTTAGCTACAAGTCTAGCCTTGTATCTAATGTTATCAGTTTCATGCTTGACCTTAAACAACCATTTGCATTCAACAACAGAACAATCATCAGGTTTCTTGACTAAAATCCAAGTTTCATTATCATGCAGAGATTTCATTTCAGAATTCATAGCAGTCAACCACTTGTCAGACTCAGCAGAATTAACAGCATCAGAATAATTGCAGGGTTCAGAGTAATCCACATTGTTGAACACATTGAAAGCATACAAAGACAAGTTATAATCATCAAACCTAGCAGGAGGTCTGATAATCCTCCTTTCTCTATCCCTAGCAAGTTGATAGTCATTTAAAGGGTTATTATCAGGAGGTGCAGGGTTGGTGGGATCAGTGTTGAGTTCAGGGTTGGGAGTGGGGTCAGTTTCAGCATGCTCAGTATGAGGATCATTGGGCAGAGGATCCACCTCAGGAGGATCCATGGGTGGGATGAACATAAACTCATATCTGTTGTAGTCATAGCCATGCATTTTCTCCACCTCACTTGGAGTAGCAGAGTGTGAGGATTCAAGTAAACAAGGAAAGTTAAACTCATTGAAGGACACATCTCTGCTCACACAAGTTTTGAATCCAGGAACTGACCTATCCCACAACCTATAGCCTTTTACCCCTTCTGGATAACCAAGGAATATGCATTTCTTAGCCCTAGGTTCTAATTTCCCAACATTTTGGTGAACATAGGCAGCACACCCAAACACTCTCAAATGTTTCAAACAGACAGGTTTATCAAAAAACACAGATTCAGGGAGTTTGCCAAGTAAGGGAACAGAAGGAGATCTGTTGATTAAATACACAGCAGTCATGAGTGCCTCACCCCAAAAATGTTTAGACAAACCAGATGCAACAAGCATGCTCCTAACTCTCTCAAGGAGAGTTCTATTCATCCTTTCAACCACTCCATTTTGCTGTGGAGTGTAAGGGACAGACTTATGCCTCATGATACCAGACTCAGTGCACCAATTATCCATAGCATGATTACAGAATTCAAGACCATTATCAGTTCTAAGACATTTAATCCGTTTTCCAGTTTGATTTTGAATCTGCGCAGCCCACTTTGACAATTTTTCAAACACATCAGATTTGTTTTTCATTAAAAAGACCCAAGTTTTCCTTGAAAAATCATCAATGACAGATAGAAAATACATGTTTCCACCATGAGTGGGCACTTTAGCAGGACCCCAAACATCAGCATGCAGGTATTCAAGAATCTCAGTGCTAACATGCTTCCTAGGATAAGGAACAGAAACTGGAAAGGCAGACTTATGGTGTTTTCCCATCACACATGGTTCACAGAAAGGAAGCTCAGAAACTTTATCATTACCAAACACACCAGTCTTTTTTAGAATTTCCATGCCTTTGTTACTCATGTGCCCTAATCTAGCATGCCAGAGTGCAGGTTTGTCCTCATGGACCACATTAGCAGCAGGTAAAGGAACTGACTCAGCACATACAGCATACAAGTCTCCCTTTCTTGGAGCAGTAAAGTAAAGCATAGAGTCCTTTTCAAATTGAAATCTCAAGTAGTTCACAGAACCATTCAGCATTTTATCAGCAATCTTAGACACTGAAAGCAGGCTGAATTTCAAGTTTGGTACAAATCTAACATCATTCAAGGTAAGGAGACTCCCATTTTCAAATTTCAAGCAAACATCACCCTTACCCAAAATATCACAACTTTGACCATCAGCCAAAGAAACATGCCCAGACTTGACCAACTGAAGGTTTTGAAACATATGCTCAAAAGGGGTCACATGAAAGGTACAACCAGAGTCAATCAGCCACTCATTTGAACTTACAGATTTAGACACAGCATTTGAGTAATTTATAAATTGAAAATCATAGTCATGTACCATATAGACACCATCTTCTTCAAACACATTGTTTGCATGCTGTTTAGGCTCATTAGGAACAAAGTTCTTATTCTTTTTAGGCAACTTGCACCTATTTATGAAATGCCCCGGTTTTCCACAATTCCAACACACTTTCCTAGGTTTCTGATCAGGATTTTGATTCCTATTTTGATTCTGATTATGATAAAGCCTATTGTCTTCCCTCTGTTCATTTGATGCAGCAATTTTATGATGATCAGACTTCTGGCCCTTAGAAAAATGATGGTGAGGGTTTCTCTGATTATCCTTATTCACATACATAACCTCACCCTGAAGAGACTTGGGTTTTTGCAGTTTAAGTTCACTTTCTTTGGTCTTAAGACCATTGATAATCATTTCACAAGAGACCTTAGACCCACCATATTTTAAAGCTGATTTTACTTCAGAAAAAGACTCAGGAATAGAACTTAACAAAATCTGAGGGGCATACTTCTCAATATTGTCATCACCAGCAATTTTCAAATCATGCAACAGTTTGTGAAAATCATCAAGGTTTGAATCAACATCCTTTGAAGGATCCATTTGAAAATTCATAAATTGGTTTTGTAAAGACCATGCAGACTCTTCAGATGAAGTGGAGTAAATTGAGTTCAGATCATCCCATAAATCCTTAGCACATAAGTGATGAGACACTTTCCTAACCACAGAACTGCTCAGCTTTAACAAGATAGTGGCCCTAGCATTATCATTCATATCATGCAGTTTCTCATCAGTCACAGATTTGTCAATTTTAGACAACAGAGCTTTATTAACCTTTTCCTTGACTAAAATGCACTCTATTTTGGTTTTCCAATCTTGAAAATCATCCCGGCCATTGAATGGCACCATATGCAAGTTGTTCATGGTGAATGCAGATGCAGCACTTAAGCAAACACAATTTTTCACAGAAAACCACAACAATCACAGAGTAACAGGTCAGTCAGACCACAGAGCAAATAACACCACAATAGAGGTTACAGAAACCTCAGGAAGGAAACCTCTGGAGTTCAGGAGCAGGGAAGAGCCCAGATCTCAGCACAGATTGATCTGTGGAGCAAGGTTTCACACTGGTCCCTCCAAGAAGTTCCAGGAGGACTATCTGAGTCCAGAGAAAGGGTAAAGCTCTCAATCCAAGAGAGGTTTTACAGAGCAAAGCAGAAACACCAGAGAGAGCAAAACAACAGCGGAAACAATAAGGAACCAAAGCACACACAGCCTGTCTAGATAGCCCCCTTTCTCCCTTGATTTCCAGGGTACTCGCACGAGGAGACTCCTTTAAAGGAGAATCCAGACGAACTGGACCAAATGCAAGGGAGAACCTCACTTGGCTTTGACTGCCAGAGGGTTATCGAGATATAAGGCAACAAGCGGAAGCACACAAAAGATCAGGATCGCAAGATACCAAGACCAAACAGTAACATACAACAAAGAAAAAACAGCAGGCAACACCAATCCTAATGACTAGGAGTTTTAGGGTCTTAAGCCAATTTACCAGAGCCGACTTCCCAGGTAGGGGAAGAGTCGGTCTTACCAAAACCTTGCTCGTCGGGAGCGAGTCGGCGCAGCCAAAGGGCGGCGGGGTGAGAGGGATGTGTTCGGGGGGAGCCCCGGCAAGGTCCCCGTGGCTCTGATACCACTGTTGGGTATCTTCGCCTTGCCGGGATTACTCCTCTTGGTTCCCGAACCTCCGGTCCGTCTCACTTCGTGCTCAAGCACCAAATTCACTCTGAACTTCTTTAGGACTTCACTCTTCCTTTCCGGATCTTCTACCTTCAGCTCCAATTATTCTTCCGATTATCTGTACTTCAGATCTGCACAAATAAAAAAATAAAAGGAGCAAAAGGGACAAAGGGAAGAAAAAAGAGATAAGAAATCAGAGAAGGGAAAAGGTGTCCTCGGGACACTTGGCTCAGATTTTCCCTTTTTGCAGCAACACACTCCGGCAGCTTTTGGAACCAGGGCTCAAGGTGGACTGGAATGCAGATCAGAGCCCAACACAGCCGAACCACGCCGCCTCAATTCAGGAATCCGGTGGACAGGACTCCGGCGACACCGAGAGCTCAGCAATGCCACCAAACAGGAAACCCTCTCAGGTAACCGGCGGCACAGCTCTCAACTGGGGAAGAAGTTCTCAGATTCAAGCCACAGCACCACAGATCGACTGAATCAGGAGAAGGAATAGCAGAGCCTTCAATATTGTGAACTTTTCCTCTTTCAACTTCTACCCACAATTGAGGACTTTATAGCCGAGATGGGGACAGAACAGGGAAGTAAAGGGAGGCATTGGGAAGGAGGGGGAGAATTGCGGCGGAAGGAGAACCGAGGAGTCGGCGGCGGAGGGGAAATGGAAAGGCGCAGGTGAGAGAGAGAGAGAACAGATCGGCGCAAGGGAAGTGAGGGAATAAGGGTTTGGCTAAAAGGGGGTTGGGATTATTTAGGGAGATGGGCTTGGTTTTGGGCTAAAGGAGGTTTTGGGCTGGGGAGGAACAATTTGAAGAGTATTGGGCCAACAATTCACAGCTACATACATAGTCAAGCTCTTGACTTGTACAATAACGGCATTTTAATGCTACTTTAATTTATTTGACTATTGAGGATTACATATACTTTAATTAATTTCTTAATATATTGTAGACACATTCACCACATTCTCAAACCAAAAGAGGTTATCATTGAAGACACAACAGACACACACACACATGCACTCAAGCAACATCACACAAGACACACACAGAAGCAGACAACAAAGAAAAAACAAAGCATAACAAGGCAGTCACACACACACAGGACAAGGAGACATAAACGGAAAAACTCACACTGGACAGCAGTAGGTACACAGACCAGAACACAGCATGCAGCTCAAGGACAACAAACATCATGCAGAAAAAGAAGTAACACAGACAAAGAAGAGACAAGCAGCCACAGAGGCTGAACTTGTCACACAAAGACACAAAAGAAAAGTTAACCAGGACCAATATTCAAAGTTTCCAAGCAAGATTCCAGCTTTGCAACTGGAAGGCACTTGGTGCCCATATCTGCTGGATTGAATTCAGAGGGAATCTTATCAAGCAAAACATCTCATTTTTCAACTACATCCCTAATGAAGTGATATTTAACAGCAATATGCTTAGTTCTATCATGGAACACAGGGTTTTTGCATAGTTGAATGGCAGATTGACTATCAGAGAAAACAATGGGTTTATCATCAATGTATCTAATTTCAGACAGCAATCCATCAAGCCAAAGAGCTTCTTTCACAGCCTCAGTTGCAGCAATATACTCAGATTCAGTAGTAGACAAGGCAACAACGTTTTGCAATTGAGATTTCCAACTAATGCAGGCATTACACAAAGTGAATACATAAGAAGTAGATGACTTCCTACTATCTATATCATTTGCATAGTTAGAATCAACATATCCAACACATTTAATGCCATCTTGAGCCTTAGCAAAATTCAGACCATAATGCATAGTAGACTTCAAGTATCTGAGCAACCATTTCAAAGCTTCCCAATGAGAAGCACCAGGATTTGCCATATATCTACTTAAACAAGAAACAGCATAAGCAATATCAGGCCTAGTACTAATCATCAAGTACATGACAGAACCTATAGCATTAGCATATGGAATGTTTCTCATTTCTTCAAGTTCAAGATCAGTTTCAGGGCATTGTTTTTTACTTAATTCAAAATGAGAACCAAGAGGCACAGTTACAGATCTGCAATTTTCCATATTGAATTTCAAAAGAACTTGTTTCACATAATCACTTTGATGCAACAACAAGGTGGATTTCTCCATATTTCTTTCTATGCTCATGCCCAAAATCTTCTTGGCATCACCAAGATTTTTCATGTCAAAATTTTCACACAACTTTTTCTGCACATTTTCAATGGTTTGCAGACAAGGGCCAAGTAAAAGCATGTCATCCACATATAATAACAGAAACACAGGAGGTTCAGAATTTGAGTAATACAAGCAATGATCATATTGACTTCTAGAAAAGTTCAAGTTCTGCATGCATTGGTCAAATTTGAGATTCCATTGTCTTGGAGACTGTTTAAGACCATATAGAGACTTTTTCAGCAAACACACATGATCAGGAAACTCATCACTCACAAATCCCTCAGGTTGTTTCATATAAATGTCATTCTCAAGGTCACCATGAAGAAAAGCAGTAGTAACATCCATTTGCTTCAATTCCCAATCAAAGTGAGCACACAAGGCAAGCATAATGCGCACAGTGGTGAACTTAACAACATGAGCAAATATTTCATTATAGTTAATGCCTTCTTTTTGAGTAAATCCTTTAGCTACAAGTCTAGCCTTGTATCTAATGTTATCAGTTTCATGCTTGACCTTAAACAACCATTTGCATTCAACAACAGAACAATCATCAGGTTTCTTGACTAAAATCCAAGTTTCATTATCATGCAGAGATTTCATTTCAGAATTCATAGCAGTCAACCACTTGTCAGACTCAGCAGAATTAACAGCATCAGAATAATTGCAGGGTTCAGAGTAATCCACATTGTTGAACACATTGAAAGCATACAAAGACAAGTTATAATCATCAAACCTAGCAGGAGGTCTGATAATCCTCCTTTCTCTATCCCTAGCAAGTTGATAGTCATTTAAAGGGTTATTATCAGGAGGTGCAGGGTTGGTGGGATCAGTGTTGAGTTCAGGGTTGGGAGTGGGGTCAGTTTCAGCATGCTCAGTATGAGGATCATTGGGCAGAGGATCCACCTCAGGAGGATCCATGGGTGGGATGAACATAAACTCATATCTGTTGTAGTCATAGCCATGCATTTTCTCCACCTCACTTGGAGTAGCAGAGTGTGAGGATTCAAGTAAACAAGGAAAGTTAAACTCATTGAAGGACACATCTCTGCTCACACAAGTTTTGAATCCAGGAACTGACCTATCCCACAACCTATAGCCTTTTACCCCTTCTGGATAACCAAGGAATATGCATTTCTTAGCCCTAGGTTCTAATTTCCCAACATTTTGGTGAACATAGGCAGCACACCCAAACACTCTCAAATGTTTCAAACAGACAGGTTTATCAAAAAACACAGATTCAGGGAGTTTGCCAAGTAAGGGAACAGAAGGAGATCTGTTGATTAAATACACAGCAGTCATGAGTGCCTCACCCCAAAAATGTTTAGACAAACCAGATGCAACAAGCATGCTCCTAACTCTCTCAAGGAGAGTTCTATTCATCCTTTCAACCACTCCATTTTGCTGTGGAGTGTAAGGGACAGACTTATGCCTCATGATACCAGACTCAGTGCACCAATTATCCATAGCATGATTACAGAATTCAAGACCATTATCAGTTCTAAGACATTTAATCCGTTTTCCAGTTTGATTTTGAATCTGCGCAGCCCACTTTGACAATTTTTCAAACACATCAGATTTGTTTTTCATTAAAAAGACCCAAGTTTTCCTTGAAAAATCATCAATGACAGATAGAAAATACATGTTTCCACCATGAGTGGGCACTTTAGCAGGACCCCAAACATCAGCATGCAGGTATTCAAGAATCTCAGTGCTAACATGCTTCCTAGGATAAGGAACAGAAACTGGAAAGGCAGACTTATGGTGTTTTCCCATCACACATGGTTCACAGAAAGGAAGCTCAGAAACTTTATCATTACCAAACACACCAGTCTTTTTTAGAATTTCCATGCCTTTGTTACTCATGTGCCCTAATCTAGCATGCCAGAGTGCAGGTTTGTCCTCATGGACCACATTAGCAGCAGGTAAAGGAACTGACTCAGCACATACAGCATACAAGTCTCCCTTTCTTGGAGCAGTAAAGTAAAGCATAGAGTCCTTTTCAAATTGAAATCTCAAGTAGTTCACAGAACCATTCAGCATTTTATCAGCAATCTTAGACACTGAAAGCAGGCTGAATTTCAAGTTTGGTACAAATCTAACATCATTCAAGGTAAGGAGACTCCCATTTTCAAATTTCAAGCAAACATCACCCTTACCCAAAATATCACAACTTTGACCATCAGCCAAAGAAACATGCCCAGACTTGACCAACTGAAGGTTTTGAAACATATGCTCAAAAGGGGTCACATGAAAGGTACAACCAGAGTCAATCAGCCACTCATTTGAACTTACAGATTTAGACACAGCATTTGAGTAATTTATAAATTGAAAATCATAGTCATGTACCATATAGACACCATCTTCTTCAAACACATTGTTTGCATGCTGTTTAGGCTCATTAGGAACAAAGTTCTTATTCTTTTTAGGCAACTTGCACCTATTTATGAAATGCCCCGGTTTTCCACAATTCCAACACACTTTCCTAGGTTTCTGATCAGGATTTTGATTCCTATTTTGATTCTGATTATGATAAAGCCTATTGTCTTCCCTCTGTTCATTTGATGCAGCAATTTTATGATGATCAGACTTCTGGCCCTTAGAAAAATGATGGTGAGGGTTTCTCTGATTATCCTTATTCACATACATAACCTCACCCTGAAGAGACTTGGGTTTTTGCAGTTTAAGTTCACTTTCTTTGGTCTTAAGACCATTGATAATCATTTCACAAGAGACCTTAGACCCACCATATTTTAAAGCTGATTTTACTTCAGAAAAAGACTCAGGAATAGAACTTAACAAAATCTGAGGGGCATACTTCTCAATATTGTCATCACCAGCAATTTTCAAATCATGCAACAGTTTGTGAAAATCATCAAGGTTTGAATCAACATCCTTTGAAGGATCCATTTGAAAATTCATAAATTGGTTTTGTAAAGACCATGCAGACTCTTCAGATGAAGTGGAGTAAATTGAGTTCAGATCATCCCATAAATCCTTAGCACATAAGTGATGAGACACTTTCCTAACCACAGAACTGCTCAGCTTTAACAAGATAGTGGCCCTAGCATTATCATTCATATCATGCAGTTTCTCATCAGTCACAGATTTGTCAATTTTAGACAACAGAGCTTTATTAACCTTTTCCTTGACTAAAATGCACTCTATTTTGGTTTTCCAATCTTGAAAATCATCCCGGCCATTGAATGGCACCATATGCAAGTTGTTCATGGTGAATGCAGATGCAGCACTTAAGCAAACACAATTTTTCACAGAAAACCACAACAATCACAGAGTAACAGGTCAGTCAGACCACAGAGCAAATAACACCACAATAGAGGTTACAGAAACCTCAGGAAGGAAACCTCTGGAGTTCAGGAGCAGGGAAGAGCCCAGATCTCAGCACAGATTGATCTGTGGAGCAAGGTTTCACACTGGTCCCTCCAAGAAGTTCCAGGAGGACTATCTGAGTCCAGAGAAAGGGTAAAGCTCTCAATCCAAGAGAGGTTTTACAGAGCAAAGCAGAAACACCAGAGAGAGCAAAACAACAGCGGAAACAATAAGGAACCAAAGCACACACAGCCTGTCTAGATAGCCCCCTTTCTCCCTTGATTTCCAGGGTACTCGCACGAGGAGACTCCTTTAAAGGAGAATCCAGACGAACTGGACCAAATGCAAGGGAGAACCTCACTTGGCTTTGACTGCCAGAGGGTTATCGAGATATAAGGCAACAAGCGGAAGCACACAAAAGATCAGGATCGCAAGATACCAAGACCAAACAGTAACATACAACAAAGAAAAAACAGAAGGCAACACCAATCCTAATGACTAGGAGTTTTAGGGTCTTAAGCCAATTTACCAGAGCCGACTTCCCAGGTAGGGGAAGAGTCGGTCTTACCAAAACCTTGCTCGTCGGGAGCGAGTCGGCGCAGCCAAAGGGCGGCGGGGTGAGAGGGATGTGTTCGGGGGGAGCCCCGGCAAGGTCCCCGTGGCTCTGATACCACTGTTGGGTATCTTCGCCTTGCCGGGATTACTCCTCTTGGTTCTCGAACCTCCGGTCCGTCTCACTACGTGCTCAAGCACCAAATTCACTCTGAACTTCTTTAGGACTTCACTCTTCCTTTCCAGATCTTCTACCTTCAGCTCCAATTATTCTTCCGATTATCTGTACTTCAGATCTGCACAAATAAAAAAATAAAAGGAGCAAAAGGGACAAAGGGAAGAAAAAAGAGATAAGAAATCAGAGAAGGGAAAAGGTGTCCTCGGGACACTTGGCTCAGATTTTCCCTTTTTGCAGCAACACACTCCGGCAGCTTTTGGAACCAGGGCTCAAGGTGGACTGGAATGCAGATCAGAGCCCAACACAGCCGAACCACGCCGCCTCAATTCAGGAATCTGGTGGACAGGACTCCGGCGACACCGAGAGCTCAGCAATGCCACCAAACAGGAAACCCTCTCAGGTAACCGGCGGCACAGCTCTCAACTGGGGAAGAAGTTCTCAGATTCAAGCCACAGCACCACAGATCGACTGAATCAGGAGAAGGAATAGCAGAGCCTTCAATATTGTGAACTTTTCCTCTTTCAACTTCTACCCACAATTGAGGACTTTATAGCCGAGATGGGGACAGAACAGGGAAGTAAAGGGAGGCATTGGGAAGGAGGGGGAGAATTGCGGCGGAAGGAGAACCGAGGAGTCGGCGGCGGAGGGGAAATGGAAAGGCGCAGGTGAGAGAGAGAGAGAACAGATCGGCGCAAGGGAAGTGAGGGAATAAGGGTTTGGCTAAAAGGGGGTTGGGATTATTTAGGGAGATGGGCTTGGTTTTGGGCTTAAGGAGGTTTTGGGCTGGGGATGAACAATTTGAAGAGTATTGGGCCAACAATTCACAGCTACATACATAGTCAAGCTCTTGACTTGTACAATAACGGCATTTTTATGCTACTTTAATTTATTTGACTATTGAGGATTACATATACTTTAATTAATTTCTTAATATATTGTATTAAAAAATATATATCCACTATTACTTTAAGTTTAGTGTAATGGTCAAAAGTATAACTACTACTCCCTCCACCCCAATTAACTTGATCAATATTCCTTTTCGAGTTGTTCCAACTAATTTGATCACTTTTTTTATATGACAAAAGTTTTTTCATTTATTCACTTTTTCACTTACCATAATTGACACACTAAACACTAGTTTCTTACTCCCTCCGTCCGCCAAGATTATGTCACAATTACTATATCGGGCGTCCGCTAAGATTATGTCACTTTCCTTTTATGGCAATGGTCCCACCATTCTCTTTAATATTTTATCCTTACTAACATTCTTTATTTACAAAAAAACCACTCAAAATTCAATCTCAACCACTCATCTCATAAAGTGGTGGGACCCTTTCTCCACTACATCAAAATCATCACCAATTTTATTAAATCTCGTGCCCAAGCAAATTGCCATAATCTTGGCGGACGGAGGGAGTAAAAGTTTTCAAAAAAAAGTGATCAAAACTAGCTGAGACGGGGGAGTAAAACTTATAAAGCCCAGAGTAATAAATCTATAATAAAAGTAGCCATTTTTTAATGGAAGTACATTTTTATACAAATAATATTGTTGGCATAAAGTAATATGTTATTAAAATAAAATAAAAACTAAATTTAAAAGACAACTGCTTAAATAAAGCCTTTAATTTTTTTTTATAATATGTTATTAAAATAAATTAAAAAGACAACTACTTAAATAAAGCCCTTAATTTTTTATTTTTGTTTCTTACGATTGGTGTCGTTTAATTGCATCAAATGTTGGTTGTTCTCTCTCTCTCTCTCTCTCTCTCTATATATATATATATATATATATATATATTTATTTTTTTCCGTTGTTTCATTTTAATACTTTTTCATTCAATAACATTAACTTCCTTTTTCATTCTCTAATTAAGATCCAATCCAGTAAAAATATGAATCCTATGGACTACAAAATTGCCTTTGCAGATCGCAATCATACAACAGAATTTACACTCGTATCACTAGCTCCAAATAAGCTACCACGCTAAGTCCGAGCAACATGCTCATTCCATTGCGGTTATCAAAACGCATCATAATATGAAAATAAATTTATTTCAACCCACTAAAACACCTCTGAGATATCCGCAATCATATATATAGAATCAACTGTGGTGAATAATAAGTTATGTTCTAATCGATATCAACAATGACCATAATGAAATATCAAAAAACTTACAATAATATAAACAATACTCCCTCCGTCCCACTATTTTAGTCCCTTATTCCATTTTGAGATGTCCCAAAAAGATAGTCCACTTTTCTAATTAATACTATATAAAAATAATGTTTTTACTAAATTAACCTTATTTAATGCTTCACTTAAATGTGAAAAGTATGTGTGAAAATAATAAATAAGGGTATAAAAGATAAAAATATAAAAATTAAATGCATTTTCTTAATATGTGTGAAAAGTGGGAGGGGACTAAAATGGTGGGACGGAGGGAGGGAGTACTTTTTTTTGAGGAAATAATATAAACAATACTTACTATAATAAATGTCGGTGAGTGTATCGCCAATCACACATGCTGCATATAATTAATTCATGAATGGTAAAGTATCTTCAGTGTGTGTGCGCGCGCGTGTGTTGGCCAAAGGTCTTGGGTTCGAGTCTCATGTGGCGCGGCCTTTTAATTTTTTTATTTAATATTGTAAATTTATCAAAAAAAAAAAAGTATCCTCAGTGTTTCCGCTGAAGATATACAATTAGCAATCGGACCTAGCTTATCAAAACACAAGTAATTAGAATTAAATAGAACAGTAGTCATAGATGATTGAAATTTTAAGTATATTAATAGTAATTAGAAACTATATTTTGACTAATTATTAGGATTCATTCGCAATAGATTCATAGAGTTTTTCTTTCCAGAGAATTCAACTTTACAGTTATGGAAAAGTTGGTTTAAGTTGTCTAAACGTGGAGCATATTTAAGGAGTTTAAAGTTTTTTTTAGTCACTGTCTTAATATAATATGCAAAAATAGGCCACTATTTTAGCATGTAGAATTTATCTGATAACATCTGTGGAATAAGGGTACACTACAAGAAAATCCTCCTACTAGTACCAAAAACAACGATCGAAACAAACGGTTGTTAGGGAAGACAGCGTTACTATTAGAATAGTTAAGCTGTTATATTGTTAAGAGTTAGTTAAGCTGTTGTTAAGAGTTAGTTAAGCTGTTGTTAAGAGTTAGTTAAGCTGTAAGCTGACGTGTAAATGCAGAGGTTAGGTTTAAGTTAAAGCTTATAGCTTGTATTCTATAAATAGTGTAAACCATGGATTAATAAGATTTGATTCTTCACTGCATACTCATGAGCTTAGCTTTCTTCATATCTAATTGCATCAAAATACAGTAAACCTCAGCCTTCTCCATGGTATTAAGATCCACAAATCCGACAGTCCTCTATTTGCAAATCCTACACTCTATCGCAGCACTATTGGTGCTCTACAGTATCTTACCATAACAAGGCCTGATATCTCTTTTATGGTCAACAAATTGAGTCAATTTCTCCAAAATCCTACTGAGTTACAATGGAAAGCTTGCAAGCGTTTATTGCGCTATCTCAAGGGCACCTTAACTAACTCTCTATGCTTCTCTTCTTCTTCAGCTTATCTCACATTAAATGGTTTTTCAGATGCTGATTGGGCAGGATCTATTGATGATCGAAAATCAACAGGAGGTTACTTCATCTTTTTAGGGCCTAACCTTCTCATGGAGCTCTAAGAAACAAACTGTAGTCTCCCGCAGTTCAACCGAAGCTGAGTATCGCTCGTTAGCTGATACATCTATGGAAGTTGTCTGGATCAAATCCTTACTTACTGAACTTGGTTACACTCTGTCTCAATCACCTATCATTTGGTGTGACAATAAGAGTGCTGCTGCAATGGCCTCAAATCCCGTGCTGCATGCACGCACGAAGCACATAGAGATCGACGTTCATTTCGTTCGTGATAAAGTCTTAAAGAAGGAACTGGACGTTCAACATATTTCATCAAATGATCAACTTGCTGATGTCCTCACTAAACCAGTTCCTATCTCCCGTTTTCAACTTCTGGTAGATAAACTCCCGTTTGAAAAGGGATAGACTTAGTATTTTGGGGGTTGTATTAGAATAGTTAAGTTGTTATATTGTTAAGAGTTAGTTAAGCTGTTGTTAAGAGTTAGTTAAGCTGTAAGCTGACGTGTAAATGCGGAGGTTAAGTTTAAGTTAAAGCTTATAGCTTGTATTCTATAAATAGTGTAAACCATGGATTAATAAGATTTGATTCTTCACTGCATACTCATGAGCTTAGCTTTCTTCATATCTAACAGTTACCGACAGAAAAAATGATTCACTAACTGAAGTTAAGATACAGATGGACTTACTAACTCTCTCTCAACACCCCTATAATTAACTTCCCAAAACTTCACTTACAGTAGGTAATTGCAATCCCTCACAAAAACTTCACTAATCCCTTAGCAAAGTGAAAGAACTGATTATGCAAAATATTAATCTCTTAGAAAGCTTCTTGACGCATTCACACTTATACGAAACGCGTGAGATAACAATATGAAATCAAGAACTAAAAAATATTAAGAAGAGATCACCAAAAAGGTTCTTCGGGTCGCCTTTATATAAAGGGTTGTCTTGCAAAATCCTTGACAAGCTTTCATAGCAAAATCGGTTATCTCCTTGAAGACAATCATGAAAGAATCTATCCATAATCTTAATAGTTTATACAGTATCTTCAACATCTTGAAGATAATCATGAATGATTCTGTCCATAATCTTAACAGATTATATCTTCACCAATAAAAAAAAATTAAAAGTCATAAAGTTCTAGAGTCTCACGGATATAAGAAGCTTGAAGTACATTTCCTTAAACGATCCATACAAATAAGGAAATCGCAAGTTCCAAACTAACAAGAACATCTACAGATCTACTTGTACTAGTATCTCAAAGAGAATTGAACCAAACGCAACGAAAACAATTGTAGGCTCCAAGCAGTCCCTACATCTTCAATTCCTATATCAAACATTTTATCTACTTCATAAAAGACCAAGCATTCAACTTCCAATTGTAGGCTCTTACTTTTTATGAATACAATGACTATATTTGGGGCTCCAATTACAACGCAAAATTCACGGAAAATAACATACTCGAGTGTCACATATTCTATCCAGCCATAGATACAATACAAGTACAATATTAAAATATGGAGCACACCTCTAATTTCTTTATCTCTAGACTTTCTTTTTTTTTTCAATTTATGGATGGAATTTATTATTACTTGTTATTTTTATTTTTTGCACAAAATATTTGTTTTTGTTTTCGCACATTATTTTATGAATAAAATATACAATATGCGTCTTGAATGAAAAATTATAAAACAACCTTTAACTCCATATATTATACATAAAAATGAAATTTGAAATAAGTAGACTACTAAGATCATTTAAAATTCTAATATATTAAAAAAATAGTTTTTTCTTTTACTTTCTTAAGACATTAGAAACTCTTTTTAAGTTTTGTATTTTTTTTATAATTCTAATATTTTGATTCAAATTACTATCAATTTTATATTAAGAGTTTATTAATAGGACACATGACACTATCACAAAAGATATCAAATTATTTTTATTAATTTATTTTAAGAAGAAAAATATATAGTTGTCACGTTACAAAAGAATATTCGTTGAATTGATAGAGGAGAAAGAATATTAGTTGCATTGATAGAAAAGAACGGGCCGGTGTTTCAGCGTCCCCGAGAGTTGAGTTGATGAATCCGACGCCACATTGGCACTTGGAAATTTGTAAAACTCAAAGATGACTAATTAAACAGTCAGATTATCAGACTGGAGAAATAATTGAATACTTGTAATCTACTACGTTCCCAATTTCAATTCACAAATAAAATTCAAGAGGTTTAATAAATTTTTCTCCTTATTTGTCCTGGGTGAAATGTAGGTGTTAGTGTCCTTGGAAAAATGAAAAAGTCAAGTATACTGAATTTGACCCATAATCCCAGATCCCATCCAAAAAGAAAAAGAAAAGCTAAGCCACCCAACTCTGACTGATGAGTCATATTAAGGAAATACCCATAATTATACATTTTAGAATTTCTCAAAGTAGAGACGGAGGCAATGGAGGAAACTTTTCCAATGAATGGTGGAGATTCTGCTTACAGTTACACCAAAAACTCCAAATATCAGGTAACTTATGACAGATTTGAATCACATTCATTTCCACTCGTACAATAAAACTGTAGAGTAGCATGAATTAAGGATTCCTCATAATCCGCAGAAACTAGCGTCCGATGCAGTGAAGGAAATGATCCAAGAAGCAGTGATTGAGAAACTAGACACGGAATCAATGTCGAGCACAGTGGCGATAGCAGATTTGGGGTGTTCGGTTGGCCCAAACACTTTCTTCACCGTTCAAAATCTGATGGAAGCAGTTGAAGCCAAGTGGGGTTCCAAAAACAAGCTGGAATTCCAAGTATTCTTCAACGACCACTCGGCCAATGATTTCAACACGCTCTTCGCCTCCCTCCCAGCGGACAGGCAGTACCACGCAGCCGGGGTGCCCGGCTCGTTCCACGGCCGCCTTTTCCCACGCAACTCCATCACCCTGGCGCACTCCTCCTACGCTCTCCAGTGGCTTTCCAAGCAGCCTCAAGGGGTGCCGAACGAGGGCAGAATTCACTACACAGGCGCATCCGAGGACGTGGTGAGGGCCTACTTGGATCAGTATGAGAAGGATTTGGGAGTTTTTATGAGTGCGAGAGCAGAGGAGATTGTGAGAGGAGGTCTTCTCATTTTGGTGGTGCCTGCAACTCCTGATGGAGTCTCCCACTCAGACCAGCCTGCAGGTGTTCTCTTCAGTTATCTTGGACATAGCCTAATGGACTTAGCTAATGAGGTGATGACAAACTAATATAGAATTGCTTTATTTGGTGAATGATTAAAATTGATGGTTATGTTGTAATGGTGACAGGGAGTTGTTGATAAAGCTAAAATAGACGGCTTCAACTTGCCCATCTATGCTCCGACAGTAGGGGAGATGAGGAGAGTGATAGAGAAGAATGGATGTTTTATGATTGAGAGAATGGAGCTTACAGATCCGAGGTCAAAGATTGATGGAGCTATTGATATAGGTAGTCTGATAATGCACATGAGAGCTGGAATGGAGGGGATCTTCACCACTCACTTTGGAGATTCTGTGGTTGACAGAATGTTCGCCAAGGCTTCCGCAAAAGCTCAAGAAATGTCGCACTTATTGGAGTCTACCTATCATCAAAGTAGTGCTACTCAACTGTTCCTTGTGCTCAAGCGTAAATAGGGTAATTTCTTGCACTATCAATAAGGGGATCGATTCAGCTGTTGTTCATTTCTCAGATCCTGCCCTGCCCATCAAACAAAAGTTACATCTCACTTGGTGAAAGCCCATCTTTTAATGTTATATTGTAGCTTCAATTTCTGACTACGACTCGCTATAGTACAACTGCGAAAAAGTTTAATTACTAACTCAAGTTATAATGTTCGAACATTTTTTTTGGCGTGCGTTGACATATTATAGCGTTTGGAAACTTTCTTTTTGCAAATTAAAGCCAATGTTCGTTTTATAAGATATTTCCTCAAGATCCTTGAGCATTCTCTAATGTGTGGATTAGTTTAGGCAGATTATCTTTCCTTCCTTTAATACCTGTTCATATAAATTAATATTCCTTGTCAACTGCATGGTAATATAGTATTTTAAATCTCTCCGGTGAATCAAGACTCAAGTGGAGGTTTACGGTTTTGAGTCTTGTTTACTTAGTGTTCTCATAAGCACTCTTGTGTCTTTGTGAAAGATAGCTAGGTCATCTCCTATGTTGTCCAATAATTAAGTTGTAATCATTAGTTAATTATTATTAGTTTATAAAGTTATAGTATATGTTTCTTTGTTGGAGTTGAGTGATGCATATGTTGCTAGCTTTCATCGTCGGTGGAGTTTTAGAAAATTACTTAGGGTTTTTGACTCAGAATTTAATGTGCGTCCTCTATAACTTAATTTCGGGTACCCTCAAACATATATAGTTGTGTTATCATCAAAATGAGTAATCAATTTTCTGTGTTGGTCCACTAATTATGGATGACTAGCATAAAGAGCGTACAATATACATTGTACGCATAACCAATGTTATTTTATTTGATATATAAAAGTAAAAAAAAAATATATAAACATAATATTTATTACTCATCCGTGTACTTTTCTTTTTCGTCTATTTCATTGATAATGGCCTCTTTCAGAAAATGAAACCACATTTTCTCACAAAAAAGTTGTGGCTCTACCACTTTCTATCACTTGATTTACTTCTATTTAACCACTCTTCTTCTTAAATAATCATGTCAAACAGTAATAAATCATTATCAATAGGATGAAGGGAGCAGGGTACTGATTTTTTAAATCATATTAGGAACCACCATTGGTGAAAAATGTTGGAAGTTCGGGATTTTATCATATTTCCATTATCGAATTTTGTATAGCGGGACATTTTATGGAAAAAGTTGAAAGTTCGGGACTTTTTAGGAGAAAATGAAAGTTCGGGATATTTTATAGAAAATGCTAAAAGTTCGGGACATAAAATACTATCAACCCTTGATTTTTGACGCAATGTTTACGGCAAATTGAATTATCTTCAAACAGTTTCTATATACTATATTGTTTGCGATTATGACTTGGTCCTATGTTGGAAATTATCACCCCAATTTCTACGTTAACTTATCATGAATTATCTTCAAACAATTTCTATATTATTTGCGATTATAACTTAGTCACGCTTCACTTTCTTGTTTTGTCTTTCAAGTAGACTTGCAAGTAATCGAAGCAAGTCTGTTTAATTTCATTGTTAGGAAAGGGAGGGAAGAGGTATGCTTTGGCCTATTTAAACCATCCAACTTGAGACTATGGAGCCACCATTAGGAATTACTTAATTACTTTTGTGCTAGCAGGGTACTGATTTTTTAAATTATCTTATTTCAACCAACCTAACAACTCAAAATAAATAAATGTCATTGAAAACCCCATTACACCAGGTATATCTGTCATCATTCATCAATATTGAACAGGAAATTTGCTGAACTAGTAACTACGATTAGAGTATCTTTTGGCTTTTGCTATCGTCCTTTGGCCTTTCATTTTCTGATTAGGTGAACGAAAATATATGGCTGCCAAAGACCACCAATTTAAAATAACTCATGCATGGTTACTATAATCACAGCGAGCTAAATTAATGCAGCTAATGTTTGAACATAAGGATTCATGTCTCGATCAATACACCATATATACATATATAAGGAAGAGTTCAATAGAGAACACTAAATATTCAAAGAACAAAGAACATTAAACATATAAGTAATTTCCTTTGAACGTTAAACGTTCGTAAGAGTTATTTCGTTGAACATGGACGTGAATAAACATTGAATTTTTGGGGTTATGGGATTCGACCCCTATACGTTCAACGCCATGTTCAACGAAATGACTATTACGAACGTTTAACGTTCAAGGGGAATTACTGACATGTTCAATATTCTTTGTTCTTTGAATATTTAGTGTTCTCTCCATTCAACCTAACCCTATATATATAAATCATATATAACCATTAATCATAGAATGTAAAACCCCGTAGTAAGTTAACTAATCTAATTGGTTCTCAAAAAAAAGAAAAAAAAGTTAACTAAACTAATTAACTGTGGTTTGGAGAATCTTTTGTCATAATTCTTTAGCTCTCAATCTTTGAATTGTAATGTATTAACTCGTAATTAAATAGCAAATTGAACCTAGTGTCTTTAAATAACCTTCGTTCCTAGCTAGAGTATGTAGACTGCAGGTTTGTGATAGCTATTAATTATTTTACAGGTGAAGAATATATACCTCAACCGGAGACAGGGGATGGCCAAGTCTTTTCCGACCGTGAACGGTGGCGACGGAGCTTTCAATTACGCCCAAAACTCCCAGTTTCAGGTCACATTTCTTTTTAAATAGTAATCATTATTCTTCATTTATTTAACAGTTTGCCCTCACTTTTTTTCGCTTATAATCAGTCAGATTCTTACAAATGAAACACAGCTACCACAGATTAAATGTAGTGTACTTTTCGCTTATTTTTCTATCACGGCCTTTGAAAGTTATAAAAGTAGCATCACCTTTTTTTTCCTTCCAATTCTATCATCGGAGCAATTAAGGTTCTGGTGTCGGAAACGCATGCGTTTGGCGGCTGGATTTGAAGCTCTTGTAGCTATTTTAACCGGAATCTGGCATGCGATCATGTCACGTTTCTGATGGCTCCGAACTTGATATCAAGCTTTAACTATGTATTTTTGAAAACTTCTAGAAATCGAGATAGATTGAAAAAAGTATAATTATGATGATGACTATGCAGTTAGAAAGTATGAGTTCCGTGAAGGCGATGATCGAGGAGGCAATCATTGAAAAACTGGAGGCAGATATGTCGAGCGCAGTTAGCCTCGTAGATTTGGGGTGTGCCGTGGGGCCGAACACATTCCTCACGGCGCAGCACATGATAGAGGCACTAGAAAAAAAAACAAGTGGCCTCGAATTCGAGGTTTTCTTCAACGATCATGCCTCCAATGACTTCAACAAGCTGTTGGCCTCCCTCCCACCGCCACCGCTCCGCCGATACCACGCCGCCGCAGTGCCAGGATCGTTCCACGGCCGCCTTTTCTCCCGCGCGCGCATCACTTTGGCGCATTCTTGTTTTGCCTTGCATTATCTTTCCAAGGTGCCGGAGGAGGTCACCCACAGCAACGAGGGCCGAATCCACTACACGGGCGCCGGCGCGTCCCCGCACGTGGTGAAGGGGTATTTGGATCAGTTCGAGAGGGATATGAGAGCCTTTCTGAGCGCCAGAGCAGAGGAGATTGTGAAAGGAGGGCTAATGTTTCTCATCATACCTGGAATTGGCGACGGCCTCGCACACTCACACAGTTGTTACGCTACACTGTTTAATCTTATTGAATCCAGCGTATTAGATCTAGCTAATGAGGTGATGACCGAAATTAATTTGCATATATATATATGTGTTTAATTAATTATGAGATTATTATTTAATTTAATTGCAGGGAGTTGTGGGTAAAGATGAAATCGACGGGTTCAACTTGCCCTTTTATTTCCCACGTGTGGGGGAGGTGAGGGAGGTGATAATGGAGAATGGGAGTTTCAGCATGGAGAGAGGTGAGTTGACGAATTCGAGGTCGAATGTTAGTGCACGTGCCATGATAAATCACGTGAGAGCTGGTCTGGAAGGAATGTTTACGCAACACTTTGGTGAATCTGTGATGGAGAAAGTGTTCGCAAAGGCTTTAGCAAAAGCCGATGAAGCTTCGGAGGAGGTGGAGGCGTCCCTCCGCGACTCATCTCAACTGTTTTACGTCTTGAAACGTAAATAAGTAATATTCACATTACATGGAATTACTGGTGGAAGTGGAACCCCTTGCATAGTTGTACATATAAAAACAGTTTTTCTAATAAATTCTCATGTTGGATCCACTCACAAACCTGGCCTATAAATTTGTTTGTTACTGCATTTTCGAATTGGACACTCTTTGCGCTTACAAATCATTTCAAAACAAAAATCATTATGTATGTTTTAATCCTTACATTTAAAAATCTTACACAAAATAGTTTCATTCCTCAAAAAGTCAACATGACAATAGTCTCGATGCCTGTCTTTAGTTACCTTCTTTTTTTAAAAAAAGAAACACAATGAAATCTGATTTGGCTTTATAATGACCCACTCTTTGGAAACATTTGTTTGATGAATTTGAGAGATAAAATTGATAAAATTAAGAGAATTAGATGATGATTACATAATTTATCCAATTTTAAAGTGATAATGTTCGCTAATATTTTCACCACGCCGCAAGTATACGGGTAGTTGTAATATATGGAAGCAAGGTCGTATCCCACAAGGATTAGTAGTTCAATCTAGTGATTATCCTAAGTCATTATGCTAGAGCTATTTAGACTAAACAAGGAGGTGAGTGGTTTGATTAACTAACAAATTCAAAGACAAAATAAGAACAATCAAATAAAGTGGATTAATTAAGTGATGAAGGTGGTTTAGGGATTAGGCAACGATGGATTAACAATGGACTTCAATTTAGCTCAATATTAGTCTTGATACTCCTATTTATCTAGAATGATCTCCCAACTAGTTCTAGCCCACTCCCGGACGACTAAAACGGTAGATTACGGGTCATAGCTGCCGTCCCCGATCAACTTCTAACCTATAACTCCCAAAAGCACAATAAGATCGATAAACTCTCACCCAACTCTCAACCTCCCGGTTTATTGAGTCAATATGTTTCAAGCTCCTAATCTATTATGATTATCCTCTCCCGATTCAAATCACAAATGAGAAATGCATAGAAAGTGGCCAACAATCCATACAAGAAAGAATACTAGGGCTTGCAAAGATAATGACAAGGAAGTAATCAAGACATATATTAAGCATAATAATCAATCTATTACATCATCCATGAGCCTAATCCCCAAACTAATGGGGGATTTTATCCAAACATGTTCACAAACAACAAACCAAAATCAAAGAAATACATAAATGAAAGAGAGAGTAAGAAGTGACAAATCCTATTAATGAGCTTTCTTCAATCTTCTCTCCTCTTCAATGCCTTCAATCTTGGTAAAAAGATGTGGTAATGGAGGCTAGGGTTTGGTGTGAATGAATTGGGGAAGATGGAAAATGGGTGAGTATGAGGTTGGGGATGATGAATAGTGTGAGGAAAAGGGGGAGAAAGGGGTTTAAGGGCTGAAAAACGCGACTCCGCTCTTTTCCCGCGGTCATGGCCCGCGCCCGTGGTGCTCAAACGTGGGCAAAACTCAGGGAACCCGCGGTCCCGCCCCGCGGCCGCGGGTGGTGACCGCGGTACACCCCTGGAATTGGGAACAGCTGACCCGCGGTCCCACCCCGCGGCCGCGGGTGGTGACCGCGGGGTACTGGGCGTTTTGCACAGTCCGCTCGTTTTGCTCCGTTCTCCCTCGTCCGGACTCGGATTTGGTCGCCGTTTGCGCTCACGGATTCCTCTCGAGACGTACTTCAATCTCATATCTTCAAAATGCTCCAATTAATCCTTTATTTTTCCTGAAATTACTCCAAAACTACACCAAGATATCAAATCTTCATAAAACTAAATATTCGGGCACAAACAAGCATTCACAAGCAAAACATGAAGGGAAATGACAACAAAACATGTGGAATTGAGGTATGAAAACCATGTTTGTCAACTCCCCCAAACTTAAAGTGTTGTTTGTCCCCAAACGACGAAGAGAAGAGAAATAAAAGTAAACAAACATGTGAGCATGAATTGGTGTCATTTCAAGGGCTTCAAATTTTACAAAAAATCTTTCAAAAGTGCATCACAAGTAGAAATGCATTCCAAGAAGTCACAAGTGATAATGAGTTCAATATTATAACCTCCAAGCTTGAATCCTAACAAAGTGGATGTTTCAATGACGCACTCAACTCTCAAGTGTTTAGAATGGACGTGTTTGCACTCAAATTGAAACAAGTATGCAATCTACCATAAGCTTGCCATTTATCCTAACTCTCTATACTTCAATGTGTTACAAATAAAGATCAAAAAGGGCTTCTATTTAGATTGCAATGAGAGCTCTTTGGTGAGGTGAGGTGTTTATAGGCAAAGTGACTCATATCCCATACAATTCCCAAATTGAATATGTCATATTCACCATTGTTCTTTTCTAATCAATCAACCAATATCCCCACTTTTCTTCCTTTTCACCCTATGAATACTTATCAAGACCATGATTCAAAAGGCAAATCACTCCCCTTTATGCTCTTTTATTCACATTCATTTTCATTTCTTTTTCTTATTGAGCTCATAGGGGATTAGTGATTTTCACACAATCAAAGCTTGATAAGCAATTTCAATCATTTCCCAAACTTTTTTCTTCATCAAAGCAACCACTAACACTCTAAGTTCTACCCCTTTATCATTGGTTCATTCAAAGAAAGGCTACAAGGCACAAAAGGGGTAAACTAGGATCATATGAGAATTTGGCACAATTGGGGTCAAGTGGCTAACAAAGATGGCCTTAAATCACTTCAATATTAACAACACATCTACTTTTATTTTCAAGAGAGGACTCATGGCAAGTTCTAGAGACCAACATACATGCTCAATCGATTTACACTCAAGAACAAAATGAGATTGTGATAATATGACAATCAATGGCTCAAATCTTACAAGCTCATTATCAAGTTCTTGGAGGCAAAACATTTAACTCACTTGTCACAAGTTCAAACTTTTCATGCATAATCCACAAGTGATACACACAATTTCTTTTCAAAAGCAACATTCATATCATAAGCCCAACACACATTTCATCCAACTCATGTTTTTCAACAATCAAGCTCAAAAACAAAAGACAAGGAAAAGCTCAAAAACAGAGACAAAATCTCATTATTCGAAAACTAAACTAACTAAATAAATAAACAACGGATAAACGAGATAAGTAACCCATCTTCACCCTCCCCCCAAACTTATTTCACACAAAGTGAAAATGAGTTTGGAAGAAAAGAGAAGGAGAAGTTGTCTCGGACTCACAAAAAAAAACTAACATATAAAAAAAAAAAAAAAAAAAAAACCATACAAAAATTAAAGGGTACCTTGTTGGGGTGCCTCCCAACTAGCGCTTAGTTTAACGTCATGAGCTAGACGTCTCCATGATGGTGTTATGGCTCGGGGGTGGTTCCAACGAACACTTCAACTTTTGGTTTCAAAGGCAAAAATGCCTTGATTCTTTCCTTCTCAACCACAAAGGTTCTTTCATCCTTCTTTCTCAATTCAATTGCTCCATTGTTGAAAACCTTGTTGATTTTGAAAGGACCCGTCCATTTTGATCTTGGCTTTTCCGGAGGTAGTGATTGACGAAAGGTGAGGAGAAGGACTTCATCATCGGGTGCAAACTCCCGTTTTTGCATCATCTCGTCATTAGCACTTGTTATCCTCTCCTTGTAGAGGCTTGACTTCTCAAATGATTGATACTCATCTAACTCTTTGAGTTGGAGTACACGGTCTTGCCCCATTGGATGTATCTCATTCTCACCAAAGAATGCATACTTCAAGTGTGTGGGGAGAAGCTTCAACTCCAAGCCTTGGGCTTCCTCCTCTTTCCTTTCTCCCTTCAATTTTTCTTTCATGTTGATGCAAGGTTCAATCACTTGCATCAATTTGCATTCCTCCACTCTCATTCTTTCTTCCCCATCTTTGTGCTTGGGAGCTTTGTGGATTGAGAAGGTAACACTCTCATCATTCACTCTCAATGTGAGCTTGCCCTTTGCAACATCAATTAGGGCCCTCCCCGTCGCCAAGAATGGACGTCCAAGGATCAAAGGTACATCCTTGTCCTCAACCATATCCAACACCACAAAATCCACCGGAAAAATGAATTTGTCAACCCTCACCAAGACATCCTCCACTATCCCTTTTGGATATGAAACGGAACGGTCCGCCATTTGCAAAGCAATCGTGGTTGGCTTAATAGTTCCTATTTCAAGCTTGTTGAAGATGGAGAGAGGCATCAAATTTATGCTTGCTCCCAAATCACACAAGGCCTTTCCAAAACGACCATTTCCAACATCACATGGGATAGTAAAGCTCCCGGGATCCTTGATCTTGATGGGTAGCTTCTTTTGAAGAACGGCACAACATTCTTCGGTGAGGTTGACCGTCTCAAATTCTTCTAATTTCTTCTTCTTGGATAGAACTTCCTTGAGAAATTTTGCATACTTGGGCATTTGTTGCAAAGCTTCAACAAGGGGGATGTTGATGTGTACCTTCCGAAAGATCTCAAGGAATTTAGAGAACTCACTCTCCACATTTTTCTTTTGAAGTCTTTGAGGGAATGGAATTGGTGGGCAATAAGGTGGTGGTGCCTTGTACACATCTTTCTCCTTCTCCTTATCGCCTTGCATTTTTGAGGAAATGTTCTCATCATTGTTCTTGACTTCCGGAGGTATCTTGGACTCTTCAAGTATCTTCCCACTTCTTATAGTGATAGCCTTGCAATGTTCTTTTGGATTCACAACGGTGTTACTCGGAAATTGCCCCTTTTGATGTTGGTTGCTTAAGGATTCAGCAATTTGTCCCACTTTCATCTCAAGCATTTTCAATTGGGTTGCTTGAGCCTCTAACCTTTCGTCGGTTCTTGTCATGTGGGCTTGAGTGGCCGTCATGAATTTCATTAAGATCTCTTCAAGGTTGAGCTTCTTCTCTTCCTTAATCATGCCATCACTCACCGCAAATCCGGGCGGTGGTTGCAAGAAGTTATTGGGATTACCATAGGCAAGATTTGGGTGGCGATTTGTTTGAAATCCTTGATTGTATTGCCCTTGCCCTTGGCCTTGATAACCACCTTGATGTGAAGGCCGGAAATTCCCTTGGCCTCGGTTGTTGTTGTTGTTGATGTAGTTCACATCCTCGAAGCTAGTTTGTTCTTCAACCACGGGCTCTACCCTTGATATTGACATAGCATCAATCTTGTTATTCATGGCGGTCAATTGAGCTGTCAAAAGAGCTATCGGATCCGAGCTTGTTGTAGCCGCCACCCTCTTCAAAATAGTCCTCTCCCCCGTAAATTGGTAGCTATTGGCGGCCAAGTTCTCTATGATGTGGGTGGCCTCCTCGTGGCTCTTCTCCAACAATGCTCCATTGGCCGATGCATTCATGTCTCTTTGCATCTCACCACTACACCCGGTATAGA